>NW_015549711.1:351660-351862 GCF_001515605.1 Sinocyclocheilus anshuiensis
ATATGGCTTGTTAACTGAGGGGGGTTACAGAGTATTTTTAACTATAGCTAACAAAATATATATTGTGTGTTTGATTGTTCCAGACACTACAGCCCTCTAGAAGCTTGCGTTCTGCAAGTGACCGGCGTATTATTGTGTCATCCCAAAGAGGCACAAAATCACTTTCACGGACTTTTACATTAACTGTTCCCTCCTGGTGGAA
>NW_015549711.1:351926-356558 GCF_001515605.1 Sinocyclocheilus anshuiensis
TGCCATCTCAAAGAGGCACAAAATCACTTTCACTGACTTTTTCATTAACTGTTCCCTCCCGGTGGAATGACCTGCCCAACTCAGTCCGAGCAGCTGAGTCCTTAGCCATCTTCAAGAATTGGCTAAAAACACATCTCTTCCATCTTTATTTCACCCTCTAACCAGTGTTGCCAATTCCTGCCAATGTTTTTCATGTCCGCGGGTTGAAGCGACCCCAATAACGTGATATTTAGCCCCTGCGATGCAAATTTTACCAGGGGAACCTCGCCAAAAAACATGTATTTTACCCCCCGCCCCCCCGAACACGATTTTTACTGGGGGAACCCCCTCGAAACGCCATTGGGCTAGTTTTGAGTAGCAATTGGGCAGGTTTTGTTGTGAAAACCTGGCAACCCTGCCTCTAACTCTAGCACTCTCTATTCTAATGCTATTCTTGAAAAAAAAAAAAACTTGCTCCTTTTAGACTTGCACTCTATTCATTTACTGACGGCTTGTTTTCTTAAAAAAAAAAAAAATGAACTAACACTTTTTGATTGGAAAATGCCAGATCTACTCCACACAAATTCATACGAATTGAGCTCAGTCAGATTGACTCGTGTGTCCTTGAAGGCTTTTCAATCCTATTGAGCCATCACTCAATAAATAACAGATTATTTGGGTGCATGTAAATGTAGCTATTGAGGATGCAAAATTGTGAACAGATTTTGGATATCTCAAAGGTTCTTGCCATAGTGAGTGATTAAATAAACGTCAAAACAGGGACACAGGAAGAGCCCAATACAGGTCTATTCTAAGGCCCTGTTTACACCTGGTATTAAGATCAGATTTGGTCGATCTGATCACAAGAAGACAATGCTAAAATACAGGGGTAAATGGGGTATAAAATGTTTTGAGCTTGTCCACTTTCAACCACTTCCAGAGGTAGTCGAAAACACATTAGATCGGATTGCTCTCGTAATGTGAACGCTCATGTGTTTGGTATGAAGGCAAAAAAATGTCAATGTTGTCTTACCAGTCCTGATTCTAAAACAAACCCACAGCGTTCAACATTGTTTTGTTGCTATCAGCAGAAATGAAAGCTGCAGCTCTCTGTATAATTTTCTGTTGTCTTCTTTCACGTTCTAATGTACAGTGCATTATTAGAAGTTGATATTCTGACCATATTTTATTTCCAAGCACAGTTTACCAATTCCAAAACCACATCAGTCTTAATAACTAGTATTCATTTTGTATTTAATCATTTATAAGTGATATATATAATTGTCCATGTAGGCTTGAAGTGAAAAACTTCTCATATTCAGGTGTGCTTAATTATTAAGCAGGTTTTCGTTATAAATAAAATGAGCCAAAAAAAGAGATTTAACTCAAACTGAAAAGTCAAAAATTATTAAATGCCCATGAGAAATATTCAAAACTAATGCAATAATTAAGGCATGACCACTGGACTGCAAAATGCTCACAGGTGGATAAGAAAAGACACATGGTAACTGCAAAAGAATTAAGGTGAAGAATTAGGTGTGAAACCATCAGGAACCATTTAGTCTCCAGTTCCACCATTTTCCAAAACTGCAACCTGAGTCTCCAGAAGTTAAAGGTGTCAGGTTCTTAGAGACTTTGCTTGGGTAAAAAATCCTAAAAAATGACCCTCACTTAATAAGAATAACATGCTGAAGTGTTGTAAAATAATGTACATGAAGACTGATTTTTATAGGCTTTATAGACGGATAAGTTGAGAGAGACTCTTAAAGGACCAGCACCACATCCTCTTGTACCACTCTTTCAATAATTTTTAGTCCGTCTCCTATCCAGAAAAGTCTGAGAATCTGACACCTTTTACTTCTGGAGACTCAGGTTGCAGTTTTGGAAAATGGTTGAACTGGAGACTAAATGGTTCCTGATGGTTTCACAGCTAATTCTTAATTCTTTTACAGTTACCATGTGTCTTTTCTTCCCTGCTTGTTTTTTTCTGACCGTGCTGACCCAATGAGCATTTCGCTGTCCAATGATCATGCCTTAACTTTGCAAATTCTAGTATTGCATTAGTATTGCATCCTTCTCATGGGAATTGAATAATTTTTGACTTTTCAGTCTGAGTTAAATCTCTTTTTTGGCTCATTTTATCTGCACAAGAAAACCTGCTTAATAACTATGCACACCTGAATATAAGGAGTTTTTGTTTTTACTTCCAGCCTTCATGGACAATTATATATCACTTATAAACGATTAAATACAAAATTAATATTAGTTATTAAAAATTATGTGGTTTGGAATTGGTAAAATGTATTTGGAACAAAAATATGATCAGAATATCAACTTGCATAATAATTATGCATGCACTGTAAATTGTGCAAGCTTATTTTGCAATATTATAACGAAAAATCAGAAAAAGCCAATACATGCACTCACCCAAAGACCCTCCCCTCAAAATCACGACAGAAGTGGTTTAAAGTGGACTAAGGCCATGTCCACACGTACACGGGTATTTTTATAAACGGAGTTTTTCCTTCTTCCGTTTTAAAAAAATCTCCATCCACATGAAAACGCAAACGCATGCTATGAAGCACTCTCAAGAGCATGCCAAACCAACAGGTGGCGATATAATCTCAACCGTAAAGCCATGTTGGCCAATCAGAAGCCTGAAAAAGTTTCCAGTAGGCAGAGATAACAGCGCATGCTCCAACGTCACAAGCCAAAAACTCCGGTTTCGCTGTCTACAAGATAACACTGCAACCGGAGTTTTTGAAAATCTTCAGTCTGGCAGGTGTTTTCAAAAATGTTCGGTTTCAGTGACCTGGTGCTGTGTTTGCATGTGGACGAATGGCCAAACCGCGTAGAAAAAGCTGCGGTTTTGAAAATAACTGCGTTCGTGTGGACAGGGCCTAAAAGAGATGGATTAAAACAGCAGGTGTAAATGGGAATGTGTCTCCCTTGTCTACTTCTGATCCGATCGACCATCGTAATACCGGGTGTAAACAGGGCCTAACTGTATTATCTGATTTAGATCAAACTGGTGTTGTATGTTTGATTATGGGGGCTCATCACATGGATGTGGATATCATCCCATCTGTGGAACTCATGATATGTTTACTCACCGGAATGCCTTTAAAGGGGGAACAGCGGTCACTTTTCCCACAGGCTTGGGGCCAACTGAAGGGGGCATCATCACCCTGAGCCCCCCACCAGAGGGTTTGGGCTGTGCTCCACGAGCAGGGCTGAGAGGAAGAGGCCTCTGGGGGGGTGTGGACGGGGCTCTAGGCTGTTGTTCTGATACCATCTGTATGAGGACAGGAAAAAGAAGCGAATAAGAATTTGAGGTGCGCTTTGTTCAGGATTTCTGGCAGCGTGTACACAGATTGTTTCAATACAGATTAAAACAGGTGTTTCAAGCAGCATTTCATTTGATGAGATTGTGACCTACCTTGGCTCCCACAGTGATTTTGATTAAACCAAAAGAATATGAGTACACTGATTTCTCACCAGTGGTGAGCGTGATGGGTTGAGGGGGAGAGGCTTCTTGGGAGGACTGAGTTTCTGAGGTGATGCTACAGATTTGGGTGTGCTGGGTGAGTTGGGCGGCTTGCTGATAGGCGGAGGAGGTCGAGGTCCTTCGATGTTGCTCAGTGATGGCGATGGAGCCGGTCGGAGCGGACGGACGATATTGACTGGCTGAGTACCGTTGGAAGCTGGGTTTGGCCTCAGAGGAAGCAACTCTTTGCTGGTGTGAGGTAGCTTGAGAGGGAAAAAAAGGAAAGGGATGGGATATTGGTGATGCTCCATGATTGGAAAATTCAAGTACACATATTAAGTCAAACTAAACACATACTAAACAAACCCCATTATAGATATCTAACTGAAACAAAATGCACTTCAAAGGACTAATGTCTTGACAGAGGTGATGGGGGTCATAAAACTGATGAATTCTAGTGAAAAATCTAAATATATACAGACGTTTTTCCTGAACCTCTTAACTGGAAGGATGCTTTGCATTTCCGGTCTCCAGTGTTTCTAGTCAAATTAGCGTATATTCCGAGCTGATAATCTAATGTTAAACCTACCTATTAAAATGTTTTTAAAAAAGCACATGGCTCCATAGCGCCATCACTTTACAGTGTCGCAATGACTGTCATTTGTCAGTGCCTCACTCCTCAAAGTTTAATGAGTGTGTAGATTACACAAAGCTGCCGACGTTAGCTACATTAAAAACAGATGGGCGCTATTTGAATGGGTTCCTATGGAGACCGGAACAGAAGAGCATCCAGTCAAATGTTAGAATTCGTAATGGCAGCGCTCATCGTTTACTCAGGAAAAAGGTCTATAGAAATGAATACTTTTATTGAGCAAGGATGCATTAAATTTATCAAAAATCACAGTAAAGACGTACAAATAATTTCTATTTCAAACAAATGCTGCCCTTTCTGTTCATTAAGTAATTAACATTGATAATATCAAGAAATGTTACACTAAAACTGTACCTAAATATGTTCCTGTGGTAGAGCATTGCGTTAGCAGCACAAAAGGTCGTGGGTTCGATTCCCAGGGAACACACATACTGGTAATAAATGTATAGTCTGAATGCACTGTAAGTCGCTTTGGATAAAAGCATCTGCTAAATGCATAAATTTATTTATTTAG
>NW_015549711.1:356588-385667 GCF_001515605.1 Sinocyclocheilus anshuiensis
TCGCTTTGGATAAAAGTGTCTGCTAAATGCATAAATTATTATTATAAATTATAAAGCTGCAAATATGCCTGCTGAAAATACAGCTTTGCCAATAAATTACATTTCAGATATTAATATAGATATTAAAATATAAAAACTGTTACTATTTTTTTTACTGTATTTTTGATCAATTAAATGCAGCCTTGGTGATCAAAAGAGACTTAAAACATTAAAATATCTTACCAACCCCCCAAATATGTACAGTATAATGGAACGCAAAGTTCTGTATGCCATTAAAGATTACATATGAAAGTGTTCTCTCTGTATTTTGATATGACTAAAGCATACCTTGAGATTACCACTTCTGTTGGAGGGTGCCACCACCTTCAGATGGAAAGCATGGTTTAGGTGGCCATTCTTCCCCTTTTCAACGGAGTCCTCATTTCTGAAAACAAATGAAAACACATAGAAATGGTTTATGGAAATGAATAGACTTTGAGGAAATAGACAAACATTGTGTTTTTTATCAGTTTGTTAAAGCACAAGATTGACTTCAGAGTTTCAGTATGTACCATAATAATACCATAATTTACTAAGCATGCTATTCAAAAGTAGGCTGAATAATGAACATTTTAAGAGCATGTGTGTATGTTCGTACAGTGACATCAGAAAGCATTCAGACCGCTTGGAGAGTATTCATAGTTCAGGACAGACTGAATTGTTTATTGTATTTGACAATATACCAAAAGGACAAAGTGAACATGTGATTTATGTATGTATGCATGAAAAAATCTGAAATCTATTATTTGCATTAGTATTCAGACCCTGTGTAGCTGTGCATGCTGTGTGGCAGTGATGACAGCAGGAGGTCTTCTTGGGTGTGATTTGCACACCTGGATTTTTTTCCCCCTTCGTCCTTGCAGATCCCTTCAAACTTTGTCAGCTTGGTTGTGAGTAGTTTGTCGACAGTATTTCTATGGGGTCATTTTAGCTGGAACACTTAAGGACATTATTTGTCCCAAGGCCAATCCAGGATCATCTTGGCTTTGTGCTCCAGGTCATTCTGACACTGAATGAAGAATCTTTTCTCTTGACAGAGGTTGTGTGCAGGTTTTCTGCAAGGATCACTCTATATTTGGCTCTATTCAACCTCTGTCATCTTGCCTGCCAATCCTAAAGCCTGTTGCTGAGAATAACGCTTCACTGCAGCTGCGCTTAGTAGTCAATAAAATTATTACAAGCAGATATTTATCAGGTGCAGCTATTTTAATAAAAAAGAGAGCATTTTTTTGTCTAACATTGAGCGTGCACAAAGATTATTTTCTAAATTTAATTTAGTTGTTAGCCAATATGAGTTTTCCCAAAATACATGGGAAATACTCTGAATTGCAACCGTGCCTGTCATATGCCATCATCGCTACTCGATTTGGAAGTGGTAGACCTCTGCTTTTTTGGCTTTTTATTCTACACAGATTTTTCCTAACTGACACTGATGCAAAACAGATTTAAGCATGTCCATTTGAAGCTGCAGGAGATATTCTGGGATTTAAAGTCTTACATGAATTGCCTTAAAGCGACTGTTCTCCAAAAAAAAATTACATTTTTATATCATTTATTCACCCTCACCCTTCCAAGCCTGTAAGACTTATTTCTTTCTTCTGTGGAACATAAAAGACAATATTTTATAGAATGTTGGGAACTAAATGGTTTTGGTGAATATTGATTTCTACTGTATAAACAAAAAAACAAAGCCACTTCTTAAAACATCTTCTTTTATGTTACACAGAAGAAATAAAGAAAGGCATGCATGTTTGGAGTGACAGAAGAGTTAGAAAATTATTACAGAATCTTCATTTTTGGGTGCAAGAGTTGATAAGTTGAAACCTTGCTGTTAGCAGATGTATATCAGTAATTGTGGTACATTAGGTTGCATTTAATTTAGTGAGAACTAAGAGAGTTCAAATGTGAGACCCTACGTGCTGGGAATCGCTCTCTGCCAAATGTGACCTGGTTTGCCACTGACTAGAAGAAAGGATAATACTGTACCTAATCTGACTAACTTTTAATGTTTTAATGACTGGGGAGGATTCAGAGTGAAGTAACCTCAGTTATCTCACTGCAGCTGCTGTTTTCAGCAAAAGTGAAGAGAGATCACATAATTCGATTTCAAAGGATACTGACAGCTGAACTAATTGCATATTTTTAGAGGGCCTCAGATGAAAGACAGGGGGCTCTTGCACTCTGTAGAACAGCTACGATTATTTCTTATAAAAGTCCTTTATAAAACAGGTCACAAAACAATTGTTTGAAACTATCTGACAAAGCAAAATTTGTCTCTGAAATACCTGACTGATAGTGTTTGAAATAATACAAAAAAGAACTGAAAAGAAAATTAAAAACAACTCGGCTATAGATAAGGGCGGGGGGCGGGGTGGGGGGGGGTCACTGAGTTAATACTATCTAAGGGGCCAGATAATATCCATAATTGTGTAAATGAACAGAAGGGGTTCTTGTCTTTAAGAGATAAGAATATGTGATATGGCGAAACACAAGGCCACTGAGACAGCATGCTGTTGTTGCACATAACATATTAATATTTACAGCAGTTCAAATACAAACACCACGAGAAACTCATAGTTCAGCATCACACACCATGATATGGGTTAAAATGAGAGCCCATTTCTCTCCAAAACGGTGCCAGTTATGTGTGAGTGTACTTGCTAAATTAAGGCGGATTGTACAAAATGGATAAAAAAAAGTAAAATAATAATTAAAAAAAAACGTTATGCGAGAGAGAGACGAGGCAGCACAGATCGCGCGTCTCATAAGTGAGTGGGAATTTACCGAACGTGGCACTTGCGTGAGTTAACACTGTACGCAATACCCGCAACCTCACACCAAATTTCAGGCCGTGTAGATAGGCAAGCATATATAAAAATCATTTAGTAAGCAGAAATCCGAAATATACCTGAACATATTAAGTTAGAGAAAGATGCGACTGAATTGATGCTTGAAGAATGCGCTTCCAGCAGCCATGATAAACAGTTGGCGGTTAAAGTTTTCTATGCACAATTTGATTTGAGGAAAGTCATGAGACCGATTACTATCTCTCTATCCAATCACGTTGATGGATAAAAAATAAAATAAAAATAAGCATGTAACGACCACAAATGGTGGAAAATAGCGGAGTAAAAGTACCGATACATCACTTAAAATGTACTCAAGTAAAAGTAAAAGTACACAATTTTTAAACTACTCAAAAAAAGTACAATTACTGATAAAAACTAAATTACTGTAACGTGAGTAGTTGTAATTCGTTACTTCACACCCCTGGTTATAGGCATAACATAAATAGTAATTCTGAAGAAAGCAATTCAAGTCCTGCTTCAAACAAAGCCAAACAGGATTTAAATGTGTCCAAGGTGTGTGCTTCCTCACCTAACGTGAGTTAAAAACCATCAAAAATGTTGATATTAGCTATAAAATCACGGGCTCCAGCAACAGAGACAGTTTGTTATCCTTGAGAAATATCCTAGTGGAAGACGGATGGGCTTGAGCACACAAAGAATATGCTGTTGTCTATTTTATTTCTAGAAATCTAAGAAATAAAAACTCTAGGAATCAGTCATACCACAAATTTGCATGAAGAAGATAATATTGTGCTGAACCACTCAGCATGCCACAGGTGGTACTTCTCAATGGCGTTCGAAATTGCTCACTTCAGTTCAGTTATTCTCTCACTCACGGCATGAATTCAATGGGTCCCTCCTGGAACCAAATACCCAATTTACCTAAACAGCCAGTTTTAAGATGAATGGCTCAAAATGTCTTCCATCTGACAACACCAAAGCCTTGACTGGCCAGACATGTTTTTTTTTTTTTTTTATGGATAGTGTTGCTAATACCTGCTGGCTTTGCTCTTCTCTCTCTGTGTTCTCCACTTGTGGTAGTAGGAGCTTTTTATCTTGATGCAGTAGAAGGCAATAAGTACAGCAGGGAGAAGCACTAGAAAAGCAAAGAACAGCCCAACAACCAATCCCACCTGACCTGAGGACAGATATAGGACATACAGCGACTGTTAGACAAGGGTCAACAGCAAACACAAAGAGAAGTGCTTGCCAAATATCTGCCACTCTGAATAATAGATTTGCACTGCATTCACTCTGTACTATAATAATGTCTATGGCTATGTTCAGAATAGCAAACTACCATACTTTTTTCTCTAGCATACCACTTTAAAGCAGCATCTAGCAAATGAATAGAACGCCCGAATGACCTACTACATTTCTAAAACGTGCAACACAAAACCAGTGGACACTCTCACTTGCAATGCAATGCAACTTGACCTTCTATTTCCAGTGTGACTCGTGAATGGGAAGGAATATTAACTGTGTCTTTTAATTTTAAGTTAAGCCATTTTTACACAAAAAAATGAAAAAATTTGCTTTTTTATGTTTTTGAAGTCTTTTATGCTCACCGAGGCTACATTTAATTGAGAAAAAATACAGTAAAAACAGTTATATTGTGAAATATCATTAAAATTTAAAAGAACTGTTTTTTATTTTATTTTAATATGATTTGAAATATAATTTATTACTGTGATGGCAAAGCTGAATTTTCAGCTGTCATTACTGCAGTATCACATTACACTTTATAAATCATTCTACAGTGCTGATTTGGTGCTTATGAAACATTTCTTATTATTATTATCAGTATTAAAAATTATTGTGCTCCTTATTTTTGTGGAATTATTTTTGTGAATAGAAAGAACAACATCTGTTTAAAATATTTTTTTCTATAGCAATGTAAAAGTCATTACTGTCACTTTTGAATTTAATAGGCACTGTATGTATGAAAGTATTAATTTCTTTAAAAAATTCTTACTGACCCTTTTTGGATGGTAGTGTATGTAGTGGTCATGTGACTATACTATTTATTGAAATATTTAGCATATTTTTCATCCTATTTAGCATCCTATTTAAAAAAAATACTAGGCAGTATACTGTGTATGCATTAAGAAGTATTCTAGTATTCAATTTAGAACAAAAGGTTTTGCAGATACAGTCATACATAAATGAAATGAGGGAATAATAAATGCAGGTAACACTTGAGATTAGGGAACACCTATTCATTATTAACTACAAGTTTTCCCTCAATAAACTCCTAATTTGCTGCTTATTGTTAGTAAGTAAGGTACAGAAGGGTTGAGAAGGGTTAAGAGTAGAGATCGACCGATATATAGATTTACCGATATTTTTCCCGATATTTAAGCATTTTACAATAATCGGATATCGGTTTTGTAATATCAGATTCACCGATAAATGCTGCCATCTTGTGGATGTTTTGAGAATTTTGCGCAGGATCACCATTGCAGCGCGTCTGAGGGGAAACAAGACAACAACAACAGCGTGCACAGGTACATGATTTGCTGTAGTTAGTAAACTTTATTTAACATAACAGCCATTATTACAAATTAGATGTATTACATAAATACCTGATATGCAGTTTATGCAGCTTGGCTCGAAGAAATAGAGACTAACTCACGGTCAAATCCTGTCCCAATAAAGACGTATATTTGCGTGAATTAAATAATATGCAGCCATGCATGGGCGCATGTTGGAAATAAAAGTGCTGAATATAATTCACTCTCTTGTGTCTATATGCTCATCGTCTCATGAAGTCGGAGTCACGTAGGCTAAGATAATCTGTCAAGTCCTCTCCCAATAAAGACGTAACTTTGCATTAATGAAATAATACAGCCATGAATGAGCGCATGTTGGAAATAAAAAAGCTAAATTTAATTCTCTGTCTGTTGTCTATACTCATCATTAGTCTCGTGAAGAAAATCCACATAATATTGCTGTTCACTCAGCAGATTGATGCTCAGGAAATGCTCCAACACGGACACCGCATGTAACTTTGAACAACATTCACTTGTTTAAAACACCCTAAATTGTAATAACATTTACTATATAACCATTATTTCGCTAATAAACATCTAAATAGATACAACTCTATGGAAATTAATTATTTATTATCTCCGCGAGCGATCGCAGTTTGAGTATAGTTCTGTGTAAATGCATAGATAAACAGCACTTTGTCAGCACGCATTTCATAATCTAGAACGACAAAAACATTATTAGTAATTCTGATATAATATGCCAGTTGAGAAATACAATAAAATACGATGTTTTGTTTGCTATATTTCAATATTCCAGAGAATATTATTCAGTGAATTAACATTATCCAGTGAATTATTCTTCACTCTTTAGCCTATTAAACAGCTTATAAACCTACTAAAACTGAAGTTTAAAATGAAGTTGATATGACTCCTTTCCTTTATTTATTTTCTCCATTTGAAAACATTAGACCTTCTACATGTATTTTGCTTATTGTTAATATTAGTGTTGCTGCTGATGCTTTAAATAAAATGTTTTTTATTGTTGTAATATGAAGATTAAATTTAACATGAAAGACTGCTAATTTTCAACACTTTTTTAAAGATGACTGAAAGGAGGAGAAACCAAAGTGAAGTATGGACTTACTTCACTCAGTCATTTATTTACTTTATAACAGTAAATAAATATCGGTTCTGCGTATCGGTTATCGGGCACATAAACATGCAAATAATTGGTATCGGTATCGGTTATAAAATATCAATATCGGTCGATCACTTGTTAAGAGATCTGGTCATGCAGAATAAGGCATTAATATGAGCTTTATACGTAAATAAACAGGTACTGTGTTAGTAATTCGCACACAAATAAGAAACTAGTTAATAGGGAATAGAGTTCCCTTATCTAAAGTGTTACCTAAATTCATAAATTCTTAGATTTGCTCTTGAAAAGTTTCAACAAGCAAAGATATCATTGGCTTGAGTCCTGGAAAGAAAAGCTGGACGGTACAGATTAATGGTCAAGGTGACATCTGATAAGAGGTGTGAGGAAGAAAGGGAAAGTGAGGAAGAGGGAGAGAGAGCAGACGAGTGATAAAATCTATAAGATGGATTAAAGAATAGGAGAGAAATAAGTGAGAGCAGAGGCACATGTGCACTGAAAGCTTAAGGTGAACTCACTGTCATACTGCACAGGTCCACTGTCCACACTTCCCCCGAGTCCTGGTTTCTCACAGAAGGGGGGAGCCCACCCACGGTTGCAGTGGCAGTTCCCATTACTGTTACACACCTGCATGCAAAACAACACCACACATAGGAATTAGTGCGGATGAGAATTTCCATCTGGAAGGTTGGGGTGTAACTTTCACACGCCTTTTGCACTGCAAGTGTTTGACCAGAAATGAGAGTTTATCCTACAGGAACGGAAATCCTGTCAGCATTCACTTTTCCTCATGACTTTTCGGTTGAAGTACACCACAAACAACTGCTCACAATTGTTTGGTTTCAATATACATTTGTTGAGTTTTTTTTAATCGCACGCAGCCATTTACCTATCCTCACTTTCATTGCTACCATTGCAGGGAACGTTTTCCGTCACGTCTTTTAGAGTATAGGGCAAATACAGAATATACCACCTTTCATCTTTAATGGAATTTCTTTTAACAGAATATTTTACACGCTTCAATCTAACCCAGAGGCAAGACAGGAACAGTGGAAAGGAGAGAAAATGTGCTGTGTGCAAATAGCACGATCACTCACTTTATTCTCCATCCACACTTGCCTAAACCATACAATCAATATGAGTCAAATGATAATGCAAATGGATAATAAAAAGGCAGTTTCTGAATCTCTAATCTCCCCTCAAAGACCTGGCGTATTTGGCTGCCCTTTTGAAAAGCGACTGGGTAAATAAGCAAGAAATAAAAGAAAAGCTGACAAAAGAGAGAGACAGAGGGAGGGCAAAGGGAATAGGAAAGACAGAATTTGAGTTTATACAGCTTGGAGGCTGTTTACGACTATTTGACCAGAAAATACACAAATCAAATGCTATAGCTCTGCTAATATAAGAAAGGCGTTGGTTTTTATTAGAGGCGGTATGTGTCGGGAAATGAGCAACCCAGAGGGCGGTTTTAAAGGATTTAGAGGTGTGAAATCCACAATGAGTCAGTCTGGGTTAAAGATGAACTCAAAGGGAGAAGGAATACTAAGACATAGCCTTTATTTAGACATAATTTAGGAGACGTGCTTGCATGATTAATTAAATAAAACCTTTTTTGTATAAATAGTGTCTTCCAGTAGCTGCAACACTGACAATATTAAATAACAAATATTGTCAGCACCAAATATTAAGCAAATAATAATTTTCTTAATGAGTTTTTTTTTCAGTACAATATCTAAATACCCTTAAAACAAACTAAGCAAATGAAGCTAAACTGCATAAAATTGTAAGACTTTTTAAAAAATATAAATATATACTTTTATTTATTTTTTATTCCAAGAGCAACACTTTTTTAAAGAATAAACTTCACTACACTGAAAAAATTTACTGCTAGCAAATTTCACAAATAATTACAAAGATATGGCAAGTGACACTGCATAAAACATGAAAAGTTCCACATTTTTGAAATATGTTTTCTTATCTATAGTAAAGGTCTAATTAATAATATAGTTAAAATTATAGTTATTAATATAATATAATTAATTATATAATGTAGTTATTAATATAATATAGTTCATATAATAAAAATATAGTTAACGTTTATCAGTTGTTGTTTTATAATGACTGCTTACCCCATGCCCATGGCAATGAGCGATGCAGGTGTGTAACTCAGTAAAAGATGCATTTTGACATCGTCGATCTTTGCACACCTGAAGGCAAGTAACAACAGAATAAATCAACTCTTCAATGCAAAACATAAAATACTGCTTTTATTGAGACACTTATTTTTGAGACACATCTCCACTTGATTAGTACAGATGTTGTTTAATAAATATCTCATCTTAAATTCAAATTAAAAAAAAAAACTTGCCTTCCCCTCTCCACACTTGGTGCCCGTCATGACTAGTCCAGGGTCTGGAAGATCACCCTGCCCATCTTGGGTGCTGTAAACATATGTGCCCCGGCACTTCACCTCAATGCCATCTGTGCGGATAGTGGTGTCTATGGACACAGCATTGGTGCCCTTTGGTTTCTTGGCAGCACTGTGG
This sequence comes from Sinocyclocheilus anshuiensis, assembly GCF_001515605.1. Lineage (NCBI taxonomy): Eukaryota > Metazoa > Chordata > Actinopteri > Cypriniformes > Cyprinidae > Sinocyclocheilus > Sinocyclocheilus anshuiensis. The sequence continues at coordinate 365,671 of NW_015549711.1, forward strand.
CACTGTATCTTACCACATTTGGCATCCCTGTTGGGATATTTGATATGAGAGATGGTAAGTCATGAGGGATCACTAGTCATCTTTGCTCACAGCTATTCAGCATAAATACATCTATGAGAAAAGCAAATTAAATAATAATAGGATGAAAAATAATATATCATCTAAAAATCATATTTGTTTTGAAAATGATGAATAAGCAGAAAAAAATTGTCTAACTTTGGAAAAGTTTGAAAAAGTACTGAGTCTGCAGTGCTGTCCTTATAAACTTATTTGAACTAGTTTGTTCATTTTCTCTCTCTCTCTTTTTTAAATGTATTGGCTTGTTCCCTTTCAGTCGGTCACTCCCGATGTCACGTCGGATGACCGACGAATTGGGATCTCGCTTAGAGAGAACAATCTACTTCGAGTGTAAACTAAACAAGCCAATGCACATTGGCATGCGATTATTGCATCCAGCTGCTGCTGATCACAGCGTGAGTATAAGTAGGCAGCAGATGCAGCGCATATTCAGCTTTTCGCTTCGGAGCCGAGCGGTTCTTCAGGGAACGAGGGTTACCATACGTAACCGAGACGTTCTTTATAATGTATTAGTTTGTTCTTTATAATATATAGTTGTAGTCACAAGAGAATTAATTGTGCTGTAACAGTTTTAAAGAAGTCCAAGACCAAATTGCTGTTTGCAGAGATTTCAAATTTCACTTCAGGTCGGCAAGTTCTTTGACAGAAACCACATACTATTGCTTATATGCCTGGTTGAAATAACGAAATACCACCTTACCTTTTCTCACACTTTACGTAGTTTCCATGACTGTCCTTGCCACAGTTTCCAAAGGCATTCCCTGCTGCGTTCACATCCTGAAAACAGGCGTCATGTGCCGGCTGCGCACCTGGACAAATTTAGTTTACTCAGTTAAACCTACATTACCTCTGAGAAATGTAAATTACAGTTTGGGACTCTAACAGACTCATAGTGTGAACATGGATCTGCTGGCTTCATGCCACCAGCTAATATTTGGTTAGGGATAATTTTATTCAATTGAAGCTGAAGTGTTGGTTTTAAGTGACTAAAAGTTTTTAAAACGTGTTTATAATACATAACACAATTTTATTTTATTCGACCATGCCATGTTAGAAATAATCCATTGATTACACAAAATCCAGTCCAGTGAAACATTAACTGCTCAATTAAAATGAGTGAATATGATAATATCACTTACACACAGTGAACATCAAACATGTCAACACCCCCTCACCCCACAAATGACAAAGTACGTCTGCTGTGATCTGTGTCTGTTTGACAGCCAAAGAGCCTGACTGGACATGAGCCCAGAACACACTGGAGGTGTACAGCCAAATGCCATGAGCTCCCACTACATAATCCACATAAAGCAGTATTTGATCATTAGTGCTGACTAAACACTGAAAGGGTCAATTAGGATTCAAAAACTTTTTCTGGAAGGGACATTTAGCAAAGAAGTACCATAATATTATCATGGTACCATGTTAGCACCATACATTAAAAAAAAAAATTCTTTAAATTAGCTTGGAATACAATGTAATCACAATGGTATATGATGAACGTAATATAAGTCATGCAGCATGTAATATAGTACATGCAGATATACAGTACTATTGTTCAAAATATTTTTTCGTGTTATTGAAATAAGTCTCTTGTGCTGCATTTATGTGATCAAAAATACAGTAACACAATAATATTGTAAAACTATTATTCCAATTTAAAATATGTTTTCTATTTTAGTACATTTTAAAATGTAATTTATTCCTGTGATGACAAAGCTGAATTTTCAGCAGCCATTTCTCCGGTCTTCAGTGTCACATGATCCTTGTTGGTGCTTAAGAAACATTTCTTATTATTATCAATGTTAAAACAGTTGTGTTGCTTAATACTTTTGTGGAAACTGATTTTTTTTCAGGATTCTGTGATAAATAGAAAGCTGTTCAAAAGAACATTTATTTTAAATAGAAATCTTTCAAAACATAAATGTCTTCACTGTCACTTTTGATCAATTTAATGCATTCTTGCTAAATAAAATAACTTATCATAGTAACACAATAACTTCTGAACTGGATCCTACAAATGTAATTTCCCTGCAAACTAAAGACACGGCCAGACAGCACGCAGCTTACCATAACCCCACAGCTGCAGGCACTGCTGTTCATGGGTCAGACACATGCCATTATAGCAGTAGGCACGGCCATGCTGACACGATGACCCATCCAGGAGGTAAACGTTAGAGGGGCAGTAGGGAGAACCTCCTGTGCAGTATTCCGGCAGATCACAGGCACCGGCTGCTCCACGGCACATGGTGCCGGCCTGCTTCAGCTGTGGGCAGAGGGCACGGTAAGGAGACTGGAGGACTTCGATGAAAGAAAAAGAGAGCAGGTGCTGGGCAAACTACAGAGAAACAGTGGATATGAAACTGTGACGCCTGGTGCTTCTCTAGAATGTAGATACACAGACAAGGCATTCACTATTTTGAGCAACACATAAAATAAATAAATATACACTTTACAATAAGGTCATATTAGATATTAGTTAAAGCAGCACTACAGGTGCATCTCAATCAATTAGAATGTCGTGGAAAAGTTCATTTATTTCAGTAATTCAACTCAAATTGTGAAACTCGTGTATTAAATAAATTCAATGCATAACTAACACTAATTAACAATGAGTAATATATTTGTTACAGTATTTATTAATTGTTCATGTAAGTGAATAATTAGTAAAACATCTACTGTAATACAATGACATATGTTGATTACAAAAATGCAATTTCTTCGGAATACACAGCTAATTTGCAATTGTTTCAATAGGGAAAGATGCTTTTTGCGGCCAGGTGGTGTAGTTATGACTTCTACCAGCAGGGGTTAACAGGGACAGGCTAACTCTCTAAGCCTTGACCACTTGTATGAAACATACTACGTGAGAGTCAGAACAGAGTGAGAGAGGGAAGCAGTGGGAGAGAAATAAATAAATAAATAGATAAATAGACAGATAAATAGTTAGGCACCTTGCAGTCCTCACAGCAGACCCCGTGGGCACACTGTGCATCCACCTTCAAAGTGCAATTGCTGGGGTGACAGCAATCATTGGTGCACTCCTGCGGGAGACAGAAAACACACACACATAATGTATGTACTGTATACACACACTCACAGTGTCTGTTTGCACACTATGATTAAAGTTCGGAAAAGAATAAATCGAGAAGAGAAATTGCACAGGACGTTAGATGCATATAAAAAATGTCTGACATGTATGATACTGATATATACAGCGTGGAGGCGTCTGACGGCCAATAATTATACCGTACAGCTGAAAATGAATAGGGGAAGGGGAGGAAGTGTGTGTGTGGTGTTTTAGGGTGTTTAATGAGGAGGAAACATCCACAACACACATATACGCGCTGTCAAACACACACACACACACACACACACAGTCTCTCTCGGTCTCACATAAACACACACGGCAACCTCTATTCTGCTTGATATGGTTTCAGAGCATCAAGTGCGACTGACAGCTATGATTATTGCACTAGAAATAAATAAATGGTGTGATTCAGTGACTATAATGAAAAAAGACATGCGTACATGACAGGCTTACACTATCAAATCTATTTTTGTGTATTCATGGAAGTAGAGAGGGCCGGCAGATGATGGTTTGGATTAAAGGTTAGAACAAAAGTGTATGATAACAGCTCTCAGTTCAGTGCTGCAACCTAGCTTTTTCTGTCAGGTGATAGTTGAGGTGTTGTTTCATTGAATGTGGTATTGGCAGCAGGTGAAATCCAGAACAGTAGTCCAGGTGTTTATGTATTGACTAGGAGTTACAGACGCTACCTCAATCTACCTGCACCAGATGGCAAATCACCCAGCCATTATATGCACACTGACAGCCTGTCAAACATGGCTTTGCAGCAAGGTGGGACGGTCCTCTTTCTCTACAGGCATGCAAGTAAACATAAAAACGCATATGCTTTCATCTGTCATGCTTTGTTACGGCACAGTTTTTCTGCTGTAGTTCGACTATTTATGTTCTAACACTTGTGTTTGGACCTCCCATGTGATAAAAACAAAACTTTTTGCTGGTTAGGCAAAGCTCTTCACAATAAAAATGATTAAAAAAAATACACTGCATAAATAATATCAAGTATTCCATTAATAAATAATAAACGCATAAAAATGAGGCATAATCAATGGTAATCCATATTAACTATCAAATTTTGATTTATTACATGTACTTCATACCCACTACTGTTCTTGGAAAAATTACTAATTCATGATTGGTCTGATTCAATATTCTCTAAATCAATAAGTAATTCCATTCAATAATTAATTTAGGCACAAATCACCTCTGGTTCTCCACAGTCACACTCCTCCCCTTCCTCTACAAAGCCGTTTCCACACCTCTTCCCACCGACCAGATCTTTCATGTTGGGCATGTTGAACAGGCACATTCCTCCTCCCTTCTGGAAGTAGTTGTCCAAGTCTTTTTTGCTACAGCGGCTGAAAACTTTTGGAAAGGGGTGCCTGTAGAGACCATTTTAGAAAGGGATACATGTCATTCTTATGCATCAAAATGATTGAAAACAAAAGAGGCACTAGTAGAAATAAGATGGAAAACTTACAATTTGTTAAGCAACTACAGTTAGCAATAGACACTGAGGCAGATGCAGCTGAACATCGGTTTATAATGAATCCAGTAACATGATTATCACGAAAATAAGGTCTTGATTTAAAATGAAAAGAGTAGTGAAGTTTCCCAAACTGTTTTTCACAAGTAAAAAACAATTTCCTCCTCTCTATGCCAAGTGATCTCTTCTGAACTTCTGTCTTACCTTTCCTCTACTGCACCAGAAGCAAGGGGTCACTTAACCCACTTAATCTCAATTAAGCTTCAAACCAATTCACTCTACTAAAACTACTATCCTTGCCATAAATGATGTGCTTATGTCAGCCACTTTTGATCTCATGCTAGCAGCTGTATTTTTATATTTTTATCCAGAAAAAGGCTTTTTTCTGTTTTATGTCTTACTTAGTTCTTACCCAGTTAGCTGAAAAACTGCTGAACTCTTAACACTGGGGTTCCACAGGGCTCAGTGCTGGGCACCCTGCTGTCCTCCATTTATACCAGATCTCTCAGAACATTTCTCCAACTCCATTTAACTACTGGTGTGCTGACAACACCTGACACATCATGTTTCCCCTTCTGTCCGTAAATGAGTGTTCTCAGAATGGATCTGAGTGTGCCTCTGTGACATGCCTCTTTCTTCTAGAGAATTTTTATATATTTATATATATATATATATATATATATATACATGTGATATTTGCTCCTGAGACTACCATGGAATACCATCGTAGATGGCGCCATATCAAAATTGATGTACAAGATATTTATGGTATCTTGTTTACTTGCTACCTTCTCAGGTATCACACAAACAATTGTTTCCTAGTTTCTATAAGCTAGATTGCAACTGGTGATTTCAGCCAGCTTAAGGCAGTTTTGTGTGTAATATACAATAGTATGCAATTATTTGATAAAAATACAATACAAATATTTAGAAATATCTTTACAAGTTTTCTATTTCAGTATATTTTTTTAAATGTATTTTAGTCCTGTGATTGCAAAGCTGAATCAGCAGTCATTACTGCAGTCTTCAGTGTAACATGATCCTTCAGAAATAATTTTAATATGCTGCTTTGGTTCTGAAGAAACATTTCTTATCATTATCAATGTTGAAAACATTTGTGATGCTTAATATTTTTGTGAAAACTGTGATATATTTGTTTCAGCATTTTTTTAGGACAAAGAATTGCATTTAATTGAAACAGAAATATTTAGAAACATTATAAATGTCTTTACTGTCACTTTTGATGAATTATAATGTGTCCTTGCTGAATAAAAGTACTAATTTCATTCAAGAAAAAATAAACCAATCTTACTGACCCCAAACATTTGAACGGTAGTGCACATGAGATGGTCAGTGAATGGTCTGTAGGCGTACAATCTGAAGTGGAGATTAAAATGCTTGACTCATCCTTAGGTACTTACCATTAGCAACTAATTATGTACTTGTACAGTAGCATCCTGTCTATATATTAGTTTAATAGTGACACAATTAGAAGTTAAAATGATTTGCAAGTGCTCCAGGGTTCTTTGCGTAATTAGCATGCTTTTGTAAGTACCGTGATTTATGTTCTGCATTGTTGGTTATTTATAAAAGGAAGCCTCTGCTAAAGGGCTTTTATTTATTACATAAATGCAAATGTAGAAGTCTTTACCCTGTAGCTGCCGCCATGACACATCCACCCTGCTCCGCAGTGGCCTCCACACAACAGCCTTCATGGTCATGGCTCATGCCAAAGTTATGGCCAATCTCATGTGCCATGGTAGCAGCCGCCCCAATAGGCAATTCAGAATGGTCCTGGAAGAGAAGATAATTTAATCTACCAGCCATAACAAACATCACAATAAATGAAACAGAAGTTCAAGCACTGCTTTTAGAGTCTGTCTAAACTGATGAATTCAATATACATGATTAGAGTATTTGCCGCTCTCGCTGCCATGCAATAAATTACTTACATTTTATGCTTTAAATTGGACATAAAGTCTATTTGACACCCACAGGCTTCTGTCGTTGCTATGCCACATTGCCACGGTTCCAACACTATGGTAAGTAAATGGCAGTAGAAGCCCAGAGGACATCTCTGATCTCCAAAGGCATCTTTGTTATGTTACAATGATGCCATAAATTGTAGAGGATGTTGTTTTTTTGACCTGCAGGTGGTAATTTAAGTACCTTGGCTGGGGCAAACAGAATGGCCTTTCTTTTATCTTCATACCATGACAAAAACATAAAGGCGCACACACTCACACATATTTCCAGAGAAAGGAGCACAAACGGATATCTCTGCAAAGGGCATGCAGTGTTGATTTTTACAGACGGCACTGATAATATCTCCACCATAACAACAATGTTGAAATATGACATGCAGTTGTATTACAAATGATTTCTCTTTATGGATTTTCTATCTCCTAAATTTCTCCCTAGGAACCACATTGTCCTTGTCATATACTGGTTCTAAAGCATTTGAGGAATGTGAAGGAGCCTATTTATGATAGGGAATGCATTCTCAAACCATAGTCCAGGACAAGACCACACATGTCCAACAGTGAGTCGATATTCACTAACTGTAAAAATGTTTGTAATTTGTACAAAAAAAAATAAAAAAATAAAAAATTATTTTTAATTTGTAAAAATTAAAAGAATTAAAAAAAATAAATTAAATTAAAAATAAATAAATGCTACACTAACCTGTAATTGGTTAACTGTAAATTGCTTTAAAACATTAAAAATATGAATGTTTTAACATTGCATTATGTGTAATATTATTATAAATTTAATATTATTAATATTATTAACTCGTCGTTGTCTTTAGGTCAAGTCCCAAAACCATTCAAGCTGGCGGATATTAAGCCTCTTATTAAGAAACCACAACTAGATCCTAGTGAACTGGCAGATTACAGACCCATTTCAAATCTTCCTTTTATGTCTAAAATTTTAGAAAAAGTTGTGTCTGCTCAATTGTGCTCCTTCCTGCAAAAAAATGATCTCTATGAAGAATTTCAGTCAGGTTTTAATAAACAAGCTACAGGTAGTCCAAAATGCAGCGGCTAGAGTCCTTTTTTACCAATTTTACAGTCTCTGCACTGGCTACCTATTAAGTTCAGTAACAGTTACAAAATATTATTACTTACCTATAAGGCTCTTAATGGGTTAGCTCCTGCGTACCTAACTAGACTTCTACCACGCTACAATCCATCACGCTCCAGCTACCACTAAATATTGTAGAAACGTAATTTGCTGTAAAGTTACTTTGCAACGATTTAGATCGTGAAAAGCGCTATACAAATAAACTTGAATTGAATTGAAATGTATGGTTACTGTGATTGGTTAACATGTACTCAAAAGGAAAATGGTAAAATTACATTCCTAGAAGTCCCTGTGTGACACTGATTATATTTTATTTAAATATAATTTAAATAATATATGCTATATAATTTTCATCCTCTCAGATCATATCAGTCAAAAATCATATTATTCCTTCTCACCAAAATCACTTTACAAGCACACAATATCGTTATTTTCAACCCCTAAAGGATTTATAACAAACAAACAACCAACAACAACAACAACAAAAATTCTAAAGATATCAATATCTTGATAAATAGCTGTCGACTGCAGTTCCAGTCACACAACAGTCACACAGCACATACTAAACAAATTCACTCTCAAAATAAGTTATGGTAGTACTTCTACCAATGTAACCATTGTTGACATGCATAAAAATAAAAAAAATTTTTCCATGTACCACACTGATCTCAGTAGGGCTAAGCCGGCTATATTGATGTAATGTAGAATGACCCCACCCATGTGTAATATCCAGAAGAAATGCTTCGCCACTCATTAGTATGCTGCAAAGTGATCTTCCCCCGCCACACAAAGTAATAGAACCAAAAAGAGGCTAATCAGGTGTGTGGGAGCTATTGATCACTTTATCAAATACCTGCATGAGCTGTACACAAACACACACTCTATTTACACAGTGTTTACAGCCTATTCCAGATGCAAGCCTGCATGCTTTCTTACCACATTGATGCCGCCCGAGTTCTCGTGACTGCACATTCCCTCCAGCGGAGCCATGCCAATGGTGGTGCCCTTGAAAATCACACCACTGCAAGGAAAACAATATATACTTTCAGCTATGATATCAATAAAAATGTATGAGCCATTCTTTATCCCTTTAAAGGGATAGTTCACAAAAATGAAATTTCTGCTATCATTGAATCATTCATGTGTTTTTTTTTCATACAGTTTTGGAACATCTAGAAGGTGAGTAAACGATGTAAGCTTTTCAGTTTTTAGGTTAAATATCCCTTTAAATAAAACAAAAAAGTGTAACTAATTATATATTTTTAAAATATATGATGATCCAGCATCATTAAGAATACGTTACAGGACAGTCTTGTTCTATATGTGCAGAAGGTGGGTGTGTATTGTGACTAACGTGAGTAGTTGTGCATTGTCATGTTTCTTGCGGGATTTGAGTTTCTGTCTCCACTGTAGGAAGGACCAAAGAGTTGAATTTGGCTCCTCATTGATGATGCACTGATCATGTTCAGTCCAAACCTCTAGACCAATCAGAGGTACACGGATATTCAATTCTCTGAAGAACTGATCAGACCAAAACAAACAATTAGGAACATGGCAAATGGATTTATTTGATTAAATATAATTATAATACAGACATCTAGGAATTTTGCATTCAGAGAACAAATATGCAGTCTAAACAGTCAACAAAACCTTTGAACCAAAAAAATTCACCCAGGCTTGACATACCTTATCTACATAATTAGCAATTTCCATTATCCTCATTTTAGTTTTGTCAAGGTCCTTGTTTTGCTTTCTGTACTGTAGAGACAAGTGGCAATTTGATCAAGACGAACATACAAATGCATAGACCCTGCTTGAGAAATTGCAAAAACCCTGTTACAGAGAAATTTGATGAACTAAATCCAGCCATAATGAAATCTTACATAACCCTCTGCCTCTTTTGGCTTTTGGTGGATATTATACAGATTTGATGTAAATGTATGAAAGAACTCAATTAGAAAACTCAACAGAATGTAACACTGAAAGATTGTCTGCATGCCTCTTACGAAATGCATCCCTCATACCCGAGGAATAAAAATGAAACTATTAAATTCACTGATAGCGTCTCGATAACTCCTCATACATGTAAGATATCGGCAATGGGAGTGATAGAAAAGAGAGGGAGAGAGCAAAATGGCACTTCCGAAGCTCTATATTTAAGCAGCAACTGCTCAGTGGCCACATTTGAATGAGAAAGCAACACTAGGCTTAAAGTACCGGTTCTAAAGTACAGTTTATATAACTCGGCCTGTATTTGAAGATTTAAAGCCTCAATTCCTGTGGTGAACTTTACTGTGTGGAAGTATCTAATTAGTAGAAGTGAGCATGACACAGGAATCATCAGCTTACCAGTGTGTTGTCAGCTACTATATACAGTTCCATGTACTTTGTAGTACCCCAGGCATTTCGTCTAACCTAGGGGTGGGGATAAATACAGAAACAAACAAACGGCAAGCAAAATGAAACGTTAATTGCTGGAGATTAATGGAGGGCAGGATTTCTGGATTTGTTTCTCAAGTTTCTTGGCACTTGCTTTTACATACGTACAATAAATGTCTGCAACTACTTAACAAGTAATGAAGTGACAATTGTATTCAATCACACATATTGAATTTACTATAAAATGAGTTTAATGTAAATGCTAATTGTTGTTTGTGTGCAAAAAAAGGTTTTACAAACTGACTACAAAATCTACAAAACTGTATGCAACAATATTTTAGCAATGTGTTTAGTTTTCAATGCTTGACATCACTGCGGTTCTTCATGTTCAGATTTATTTGCATTTTAATTGACGGGTCTAATTCATTTGAAAGAATGCATTGGCACAGTAATCACAAAAGTATTCAGTCGTCACAAAGTGACAGCAAGCACTTTACAGTAACCAAGCAGTAAATAAAATGTGAGTGAAATAAGTGGAAGAACAGAATGTGCATATAAGTCATCTTCCTTGGCAACCAGTGGAAAATAAAAGTGCAAGTTGATAAATGTTCATAAGCAATACAAATCGGAACTCTGCATTCCAAAATGAGTCTCGTCAGGAACTTGTTTGTACGTCTATTAGCAACAGGGATGGAAACCTTTGGAAATGTAATCATTCTGTTGGGAAAAAAAAAAATTTTTTTTCTATGTACAAAATGCCATGGACTTGTTTTTATCGTGGAGGACACATCACCAACTACAAAGAGCCAAGGAGAAACAAGTTGAGTCATTCGACAAAGTGAAATTCCCCAAATAGTGTCGATATGATTCTGTACACATGAGATCTGTGGTAATTAAAGACTAAAACCTACACAGGGACATACTGTACTACAGTATATATGAACTTCAAGATTCAGGAACTTTGTAATCCAATTGTACCAGGAATACATCATCACTGAGGAGTGAGCACATTAGTCCGCACTGTTTATTAATTTATGGATCCTCTGATTCTCATTTGTAAAGAGCAGGCCAGTTAGAAGTCTCTAATGCTCGGCTTTAATGAGAAAGCAAGTGCAAGCAGAACAATAGCAGTAGGAGGGCTCCCAACTCCTGCTAATGATCCTCAAGAGTTTTATAATAAGCCCACATTATGCACTTCATCAGTCTAAACACTTAACCTGGGCTTAAGATGGCTTTATTTCTGTACTGTAATGAGCCAAAACACATTTTTCTTTCTGCAGCACATTATGGGAACAAATGAAATTACTGACGCACAATGCAACACAACAGCTTGGCGTCAGACCGCAATGTTCTCTTTCGTGAGTGGCCTATCTAGCTATTATAGATTGGAGGGAACAGAACATCCTTGCTATTATTGTAAGAGAGAAATCTTCTCTGACATCACACACAATCCACTCATGAGATCAGAAATAGAGACGTTACACACTGAATAATGATGGTAATGACTCACTGTTATTTCCCTAATGACTATTATGCTTACAATCTAGTGAGAGCTGCTTTACAAAATGAGACTTTTTGGTCACCTGTGGAAAGGACTACTTAAATACACTTTTGCATGACATCTACTTTAGTGAAATATATTGTAAACATCAACATTTATTACCAAGTCTCTTCATTTTATCAGCTGTTAAATGTGATCCTGGACCACAAAACCAGTCCTAAGGGTCAATTTTTTGAAATTGACATTTATACATAATATGAAATCTAAATAAATAAGCTTTCCATTGATGTATGGTTTGTTAGGATAGGACAATATTTGGCCGAGATACAACTATTTGAGAATCTGGAATTTGAGGGTGCAAAAAAACCAAAATACTGAGAAAATTGCCTTTAAAGCTGTCCAAATTAAGTTTTTAGCAATGCATATTACTTATCAAAAATGAAGTTTTAATATATTTAGGGTATGAAATAGGGATGCAATGATGCAATTTTTTTCAAATTTGATCCGATCCAGAAAATTCTGAGTATTGGCTGATTCCGATCCGATACCAGTGCAGTTTTTGTAAATCAATGTAGAATTTCTATACTTCTGTGTGTTGACCTGATCGTCACTCTTTTGTGTGTTAAACACAATCTACTAAATATAGACAACTTCATTTTAATGAACACTACGCATAGAGAAGTTCAAAGCACAAAGGCAAGAGATATTGATGCGTAGTTTATTAAATCTGTGCAATAGTTTATTGAGCCTTTTCTTTTAACAGTTTTAAATTTCAGTTACTGTGCACTCTTGAAGAGAGTTTCATTGTTTTGACTGTTGTAACCGAACGTGACCCACAGTGTGAATTAGGGCTGCACGATTATGACAAAAATCATAATTGCCGATTATTCCCTTGAAATTGTAATTGCGATTATTAATTACGATTATCACAATTTACATTGAATGATGTTTATACCATTGTTTGATGCAACTGCATGCCGTATTTTTATATGAAAATAAACAAGCTGAAAACACTCTAACTGAAAAACCTTTAGTGCTTTTCTATATTAAAACTCAAATGTCAAATATACATCGGATTGGTTTCTTCTTTAAAATATAAAAAAGTAAAAATATGAATGGTATTATAATGTTATACTAAAACTAAAACAATGGAAAAACCCTTAAGATAACATGTCGAAAGAAAAAAACATATCTTAAGTGTGCAGAATAACATAAGTGGACTTTGAACGATTAATTGCCTCTTTGAACAATTACGTAATTGTGGCATCCATAATTGTAATCGCGATTAGAAATTTGATTAATTGTGCAGCCCTAGTGTGAATGCTGAATGGAGCAGGGGTTCTCAACCTTTTTTACTCCGGGGCCCCCCTCCTTCTCCGGTCAATTTTGCAAGGCCCCCCTATGCCTGACATTTCCTCTTATACTGTACTTCCGCAGCAAAGAGAAAAGTGTTTATTTTTAAACCTTTTTATTAACCAAAACATTTGTTTTGCCTTATTATTTTTCTACTGCATGATATATAAAAAAAAACGCAAAATTCAAACAAACTTTAAATTAAAGCTATACTTTATAACTTAAAAGAAAACCCTCTGCTCAATTCTAACTTTTTAAAATAATATATATACATATACAGATTTAAAGCTCCTGAATTCTTCACTTCAGACATTCTTTACAACTTCAGAGTACTTTTTCTTAAAAAAGTGAACCTGCCATACCAAACAGGACAACAGGGAGATGCCAAAAGACCACTCACTAAACCTGTCCCTTTGAACTGGACTGACTGAATATATACTGTTTGTATCCATAAAAAAAAAAATAAAACATACAAATGAAAAATACAGCAAATTCATTCTAAATCTTTTGAAACACATCGATCTGAAGGCGGATCGGCGAAGACGGGATCAGTGAACAGTACCTCCCTCAGAGCGCGTCTGATGCTCATATGTGCATAAACACCACTGAGCCTCACAAGATCCTCCTCTATGGGTGAGCATCCATTATAAAACACTCAGAGGACATTCATTTGGACAACTATGCAAATATATTGAAATTTCACGCAAAAATATGACAGGGATCAGAGCCCCGAGAGCTTGCATAGTTTGTGAATCAATAATGCGTGCCTAATGTACGACTCTGATATACAGGAGTGTCATACATTGGGCACGTGCAAGTTCGTTATTATTACTCTAATCGTCTTTACCTTTACATTAGCACAACGGTTTGCTTCATGCAGCCGAGAGATGTAGTTTGCGTGCAGGGGTTGGAAGTTCTGAGCCGCCGTTCAGTCTGTATTTAACAGTGCGATGAGGCTTGCGAAGCAATCAATCACAGAACACGAGAGAGGCTGTGCTTTGATCATTTTAATTTAACACATTAATAATGAAATTAAACAATTATAGGATAATATTGAAATGAATTTTAAGCCATCTCACGGCCCCCCTGGAGGATCACTGAGGCCCCCTAGTGGGCCGCGACCCCCCGATTGAGAACCCCTGGAATGGAGGATGACAAACAGCTGCCGCGGAGAGAAGAGTTTACGTGAACTTGAATTTAACGACTTAAATATTCATCTGTACCTCACATTAAACTATGGAATGGCGTCAGAACACTTGAACTTTGACTTTATGGTGCTTTATAATGTTTTTGTGCTTTCGTGAGGCTTAACAATAACACAGAATAGTATACGCAGAATATCGGATTTGGATCGGTCTCGTCTGACCGATACCCGATCCGGCAGAAAATGTTCCGAGTATCGGATCGATGCATCCCTAGTTGGAAATCTACAAAATATCTTCACGGAACATGATCTTTACTTAATATCCTAATGATTTTTATCATAAAAGAAAAATCGATCATTTTGACCCATACAATGTATTTTTAGCTATTGCTACAAATATACCTGTGCTACTTATGACTGGTTTTGTGGTCCAGGGTCACACATTATGACATGGAACACATCATAAATCAAACTGATTTAATTTCTGACTGACCCTTTGATGCAAAGGTTTAAGATGACTACTGAACAGGCTGATGTGTCCAGTCTGATGGCTGTGTCCACAGGTGCCGGTTTTGAACGGCAGGTCTTCAGTGCGATAGAAGGTGTGGTGGAGAACCTCCTGGCCTCCGATTGGCTCCAGGTAGTATGTATCATTAGAGTTCAAGACAATCAAACCTCTGCAGAAGGAAATCGGAGTAATGTCAGCTCAAATGATCTCTTGTTAAACTTCTGTCAACTGTCAATCATTTACACACCTTCATGTGGTTCCAAAGCGGTTTGACTTTATTTCTTAATAAATAAAGATATTTTGGACCCCAAATAACCTTGGACCCCATTGACTTTCATTGTATGGACAAAAACCCCCAGAAAGTCATACAAGTTTTGAACAACATGAGGGTGAGTAAATGATGGCAGAATTTGTTTTAGTAAGGTTTTGCCCTTACTAGTGATATTTAAGAATGCCAGTAAAAGAGATGTGCATATCTATGAGTTCATTTTCAGTTGATCTTTCTTTTACAAACATATATGGACACACAGAGTGGAATTTTAATGCCTCTTCATCCTTCTTTTAGCGTCAGTATAGTTAACGGCATTAAGTAGTAATGCATTAACTAATCAGAGAGATCAGAAGGGCCGCTGAAACGCTGCTGGATTTGCGGTCTCCCAAAGCACCTCTACAGAACCACTCTAAATTTGACCTCTGTAAAAAGTTTTCAAACAGTACATTTGAAAAATATGTTAAAAATAAAGTCCATGAGACTGCAGGGTGACCTATTTGCCATTTCAGATTGGTGTTCTCGAGTCTCCCCCTTTGTGCCTATGATGTGTCCTCAATATGCATTTTCGTCGAGTCTGCAATGATGTGGGTTCCACAGTGGACCACTATTCAACAGCTTATGCAGCACAACGGCAAGAACTTGGGGCTGAATTTGGGACAAGGTCTTTAGAGTTTGATTTACTTATGTAGAACACAAATCAAAGGTTTAGGTTCAGCAAGATTTAAAAAAATAGATATTTATCAGAAAATCCTTAAAGGGGTCCTATTATGCTTTTTCACTTTTTTAACTTTAGTTAGTCTGTAATGTTGCTGTTTGAGCATAAAAAAGATCTGCGAAGTTACAAAGCTCAAAGTCCACTTCAAAAGGAGATATTTTATTGAACAGAAATCACTTTTCAAAAACTACAACGAACGACTTGTTTGGACTACAACGCATATTTTCCGGGATGTGTGATATCACAGACCCCTTTAAAAAAAAAACCTGCAATCTCTGCTTTTACAAAAATATCAAGCATCATGACTGTTTTCAACAAAAATGTTTCTTGAACACCAAAGCAACATATTAGAATGATTTCTGTAGGATCAGGATGTAGGATGAAGACTAGAGTAAGCTTTGCAATCACAAGAATACATTACATTTTAAAATATATTAATATACAAAACTTTTATTTTAAATTACAATAATAAGATCAAAGATCAAATTTAATTTATCAGTTAAGAACAAGAGCTTTCATCATTAGCAAAGCATCGCTGGCAGAAATACTAATGTATTCTAATATAAACAGAATCTTTCAAAAGTTTTACTAAATGTAAAGAGATAAAATAAACTACTGTTCCACAGTAATTCCACTGTTGAATTTGTTTTAATTTGTTTTATTATTAATTTGTTGTATTCTTGTTTACAAAAGAGATTTATGGTTATTGGAAATGTGTTTTGTCTTCACATTTTTCACAACTGGTCCAAATCCATTTAGTCAAAAAAACATTTGTTTACGCCCCAGGGCATCCAACTATTATCTTCAAAATGAGGATTGTCATTTTCCCCAAGTTGACAACAACAGGCAAGCAGAAATGACTCAGGGTATGGCTTTATAATAGTTACTGACACTAAAACTGTAAGCAAATTTGGCTGTGATTTGATTTACCTTGGCTTAAATGTAATGATATTCATGAAATAATACATAATAAAATACATATTTAAATCAATCAACTACATTACTGTCAAATTTTTAAACGGACCGATGCCTCTGCAGACTATGGCACACATCAACACATGACCTCCAATGAGCTGATGGTAAAGAAACCCAACAGTCGCCTTGAGAAAAGCCATATGAAAACATACAGTGCTTATTTACGTTTGCTCTTACAAAATCTTGCAACAGCTGTTCAATGACTTGATCTGTCTTCATACGAAATTCAAGACCTTTGGCAATATCAAGAGACAGACTCTCCAGGGCTTTGCCCTTAAAAACTCTTTTATTTGCATATAACTGGCTACTCAACTCAATATATATTACAACAAACTCTGGGTGTCAAAAGAGCGACTGCTCTCATAGTCTATGCACTGAATGATCAGGAATGAAAGCAAACACACTTTAGGGAATGCTGATTCATCCCACAACTATCCTGACTGCGGTTCTCTGATTTCACACAATTTTCCAGAGTAAACGGCAGTTGTATTTATCATCTAGCCACATTTAACCAATGATGTAGCCAACACATCTTTGGTATTTCAAATGATTTAAATGGTTTTTAAGTGTTTTTTTCTCTCTCTCTCTCTCTCTCTCTCTCTCTCTGCAGCTTCTTTCCTGATATTACTTCATAATAACTTTCTTTATCAAGCCACTAAAAATATTATCTGATGATCAGTAGTTCATGTATAATAAAAAATTGATATACAATACACTACCATTCAGTAGTTTGGGGTCTGCAAGATTTTTTTAATGATTTGTAAAGAAGAAGTCTTTTTTGCTCACCAATGCGTTTAAAATATATTCATTAAATTCAATTAATTAAAGATATAGTAAAACAGTAATATTATCACTATCCATTGTTTTATATTTATTCCTGTGATGACAAAACTCAGTTTTCAGCAGCCTCCAGTCTTCATTCTACATTTTTTATTATAATAAATGTTGAAAACATATGTGCTGCTTCATATTTTTGTGTAAACTGTTTGTTTCCTGATTCTTTGATGAAGAGAAAGTAAAAAACAACACTATTATTTGAAAGAGACATCTTTTAGAACATTTTACAACACTTTTTAAAACAACATTATAAATGTATTCACTATGTCCTTGCCGAGTAAAAGTATTAATTTCTTTGGGGGAGAAAATCTTACTGACCTCAGACTGATAGGGGTATATGAAGTGTATATTAAGTAAAGTTCAAAAACTAAACTAATGGTTGCATAATGAAGTAATGACTTTTCATCAATAAAGAATATTTAACTTATGTTATCCATGACCTTCATGTTCTCTTTGTCAAAGCCCACCAGTACAATAAATGTGTAGTAAAATGAAAACAATCCTTTATTTATTATCATGACAAAACCTTTGGTTTGTGAAACTTTTAAAACAGTCAGTTGTGTATGTTTCAAAGTCACAGATGTTTGGCTTGTATCTCTTGGCATTAGGTTTAGATTCAGCAGGAACAGACAGGGGCAGATGCAGTTTCAAGGCTGTTTGTGGATATTGTTTATAAGTAGAGAGGAAGCGTTCAGTGCTGAATGAGGACTGAGCACAACAAACTATTAACATTCTGGTAGGGCCACAGCATTAGTCATCAGTGCTTATATTCAATAACCTGGCCGAAACATTTCCGCTCTTCACAAATTAAGCACACAGAATTGTGCTGCATATGCAAAATTAAAGATGGCCGACTTTTTGCAAGCACAAACGCAGAGTACCAACTAGATTTTCTTTCTCTCTATGGAGCATTTTGTACTTTCATGCTTCCATGCAAACCCATAAACACTTGCTCACAAAGTCTTATTCACACAACTAACTGAAAAAAAAACAAAAAGAGTCATAATGCTCACAGGATGTTCGTACAATCAAGCAGTTTACATGGTTATCACACTAAGCCATGTGGCATTTTAGCCTTCCTAAGACATGTGACCGAATGAATTGAGCGTATTGTGTCTGAAGAGAATCCAATTATGCAAGACATGACATACCTCATTCCCAAACATGTGCTTAGAGCGACCCACGAGTCGGCGTGACCTCTGACCCTCCCGTGATAGAAGCAATGATCCTGGAAAAGGAAGGAGTGAAAGAGATTACTGGAGGCAATGCAGAGAAAATGAGATAAGAGGGAGCAGTTTGCTCAAGAGACAGGCTGCGGAGATAATGTTGTTCATAAAATGGGCAAAACCGAGTTAATGGAACATCTATCTAATTAGTAGTAAAAAGACTACATCTGTAAATCACAATTACATTTGTTACATTTTTGGCTTTCAGGTTTATTGGACTTAATTAGTCTGCCTCTTTTTGATTACAGCACCAAAAAACTTCCCTCAGGAGTTTACCGCTAACATTTGGAAAAGAATCGCTCCATTTAACTCTACTGAAACAGATCCAAACTACGTACAAGTGATATCGTTTCAGCTATTAAAAAAGGCTTATATGAACGGTCAGACCATGAAATTAGTTCATTTATTTGAACAGACAGGAAGCAAAAGAGGGATGGTCAAGCACCACAGACACAAATCAACAGTCTCTGAAGACAACACTTGACAATCCCTGCTTCCAAATATACCTACTTCCCTACTATGTAGTAGGTGAGAAATAAGAAGTATGTGGAAATTCATCAAACAGTAGGCGAAAAGAGTGCATCTGATGTCCAGTGAGGCCACAGGAGAGGACTTGTGAATGGTTTCATCCAGTTTTCATTCATATTACACACATTCATACTATATAGAATGTACTGTTTTAATGTTACAAAGTTTGTTCCTCATGAAAAGAGGATGCATTTTGGTCACACTTTATTTTAAGGTCTAATTCTCACTATTAACAAATCATTAACTACAACTTTTGCCTCAATAAACTCCTAATTTGCTGCTTATTAATAGTTAGTAAGGTAGTTGTTAAGATATTGAGTAGGATTAGGAATGTACAGTGCCTTGCGAAAGTATAATTTTTTTTCACATTTTGTTATGTTGCTGCCTTATGTTAAACTGCTTAAATTTACTTTTTTCCCACATCAATCTACACTCCATACACCATATTGACAAAGCAAAAACAGAATTGTCAAAACTTCGTAAATTAATTAAAAATAAAAAAACTGAAATAAGTACATTGCATAAGTATTCATACCCTTAACTAAATATTTAGCTGAAGCACCTTTACAGCCTCAAGTCTTTTTTGTTTGATGCGACAAGCTTTGCTCATCAGCATTTGGCAATTATCTGCCATTCTTCTCCTCAACTCTTCACCTCTCAAGCTCTGTCAGGTTGGATGGGGGCAGATGCACATTTTCAGGTTTCTCCAGAAATATTTGACTGGGTTCAAGCTCAGGCTCTGGCTGGGCCACTCAAGGACATTCACACAGTTGTCTATAATTGACTCTTTCTGTGTGCTTAGGGTCATTGTCCTGTTGGAAGGT
>NW_015549711.1:385794-386051 GCF_001515605.1 Sinocyclocheilus anshuiensis
GTAGATGCACATTTTCAGGTTTCTCCAGAAATATTTGATTGGGTTCAAGCTCAGGCTGTGGCTGGGCCACTCAGGGACATTCACAGAGTTGTCTAAAGCCACTCTTGCTGTGTGCTTAGTGTCCATTGTCCTGTTGGAAGGTAAACCTTCTGCCCAGTCTGAGGTTCTGAATGCTCTGGACTGGGTTTTCATTAAAGGGGTCATATGATGTTGCTAAAAAGAACATTATTTTGTGTATTTGGTGTAATGAAATTTGT
>NW_015549711.1:386422-386663 GCF_001515605.1 Sinocyclocheilus anshuiensis
GGACTGGGTTTTCATTAAGGCTATCTCAATATTTTGGTGCATTGAGCTTTTCTTCTACTCTGACGAGTTCCTCAGTCCCTGCCACTGAAAAACAGCCCCTCAGCATGAGGCTGCTACCAGCAGACTGTACTTATGGGATGGTACTCTGCAGGTGATGAGCAGAGTTGCTTTTCTTCAAACATGATGCTTGGAATTGAGGTTCATCAGACCAGAGAATATTATTTCTCACAGTCTGAGGGTC
>NW_015549711.1:386726-387021 GCF_001515605.1 Sinocyclocheilus anshuiensis
AGTTTGGCCAGGAGGCCAGCTCTAGGAAGAGTCCTGGTTGTTTCAAACTTCTTCCATTAAGGGTAACAGAGACTACATGCTTCTGTGAACCTTTAATGAAGCAGAATTTTTTCCTGAACTCCTCCCCAGGTGTGTGGCTTGACACAGATCTGTCTCTGAGCTCTACAGGCAGTTCTTTTGACCTCAGGGCTTGTTTTTTGCTCTGATATGCATTATCAGCTGTTAGACCTTTAAGACGTGAGTGCCTTTCCAAATCATACCCATTCAATTGAATTTGCCACAGGTTAGGCACCCG
>NW_015549711.1:387188-394029 GCF_001515605.1 Sinocyclocheilus anshuiensis
TCCTCTTGTTGTCAGTAGATCAAAACTGCGCACCATTTATTCACAGATCCATTCCACGCCATCATTTCAGGCCATCATAGGGAATATTTTCATTTCCAATAACTGGAACTAAGACATAAAACTGATTTGCTATAATGTGAAGCCTGCACACTGACAGTTTAATCTTCCCGCTGTAGGACTCATGAATATTAGATTTTCTTTGATTTGATAGGACTAAGGTTTGCTTAATGACTTTTTTTATGAAGTTATAAATACAACGCTAATTAAACCTCTGTGAGTGTGTGTGTGTGCGTTTGTGTGTGTGTGTGTGTGTGTGTGTGGTTACTAAAGGGGAAAAATTCCAACCTGATTATAATGTGCGGTTAACCAGCTGGCTTAGGGATCAGTCCCTTCTGTCATATTTTCCTTTTCGGATGCTGGTAGTCGAAAGAAAGATAGAAAGAAGGAGAAATCCTCTGTGATTTTCCCTAGATTGAATTACCGCGTCTATCACAACAGGGAGCGAGAGGGGTGCTGTGATCTCTGCGGTAACTAAAGCGAACTGCTCATTCCCTTCAAAAGCTCTTTGTGTGTTAGCGCCCAATGGTGAGCTGTACGCCCATCCTGTGCTGCTCACTCAAGGGGGCAGCTGGAAGCTGTTAAAAGGATAAAAACCTCTTTTTTGCTCTACCATTATCGTGTATGGAGTATAGATTGATGTGGAAAAAAAGTAATTT
This sequence comes from Sinocyclocheilus anshuiensis, assembly GCF_001515605.1. Classification (NCBI taxonomy): domain Eukaryota; kingdom Metazoa; phylum Chordata; class Actinopteri; order Cypriniformes; family Cyprinidae; genus Sinocyclocheilus; species Sinocyclocheilus anshuiensis. The sequence continues at coordinate 387,905 of NW_015549711.1, forward strand.
AAAGCAGTTTAGCATAAGGCAGCAATATAACAAAACGTGAAAAAAAATGAAGGGGTATGAATACTTTCGCAAGGCACTGTAGAATATGGTCATAAAGAATATGTGCTTTATAATTACTAATAAACAGCCAATATGTTAATAGTAGGCATGCTAATAATCAACTATTTAATAGTGAGAATTGGTCCCTAATACTAAATTGTTAACTGCAGTTTTTTCTATTTCTTATTTATTTAGCTGTTTCTGTTGTTGTTTTTTGTTATCATTTTAGGTTTTTTTTTAAGGTTTGGGTTTAATTTTATCTAAAATTATTATTGTTATCATATACTCTCCATTATTTTTCCACAATGCAGACTGATGTGTTTTATATATATATATATACATATATATATATATATATATATTTTTTTTTTATTTTTTTTATTTTTTATTTATTTATTTATAACAGTGATATATATATGAACTGAAATAATCAGGGGTTTGACTTCACTCCCATCAACCCTTGTCAAGTGATGGAAACGCAATTACAAAGCTCAGAGCTTGTGCGGGGACTGCAAGTGGATTTGGGATCCTTCATAACAGTCAGGAAAGGCAGTTTACGGCTGAAGAAATTCGCTTGTGGTTTTGTATCCTTTTCTGGCTGATCAATAAGTCGGATTTTAGGGATGCCTGGAGCAAAACGAGACTGTTTTGCAACGAACAGACAGTGTGAAAAATCGAGCAATTGTGTCTTATATTCCGAGTCACACTTTTTGATATCGAGTCGCTCTCGTCCCTGATTGAACCCGGCACTTCACACCTCAACCACATTCAACGGAAGCACATAAGTGACAACTTTCTGCAAGAGTTAGCAATAAATTATCTGTATAAAATCTGCCTTCTGCAGCTAAAATATATCGTAATGGAACCTCCAGAGTCTTCTTTGCCCGTTAACTGAATGTTTTGCAGGAATTGAAAATAAGGAAAGAATTATTCATAACATAAAATATCACTACTGGCAGCATTAGACTTACTGGCTATATTGTATAAGGCTGTTTATTTGTGATTTGAGTGTCCAAGTACGTTAATAGGCCTGCTCATGTTCTCACATGTGCAAAAGACAAAGATAGCACAATATTGATAGCTGACTGAACTAAAAATTGCAGTTATGTTGCAGCATTTTATGCAATAAAATAAATATTACAGTAAGAAGACTATAATAAAAAAAGTACCAGGAGTATTCATTATTACATTACAAAAGTAAAATGCATTACACTAATGAAAATTTTGAGGGACAATGTGTTCAACTGTTATGACATAATTGATTTATATAGTATGTATAATATTATTTAGTTTTATGGGATAAAATATGACTGAGATTTGTTTTGTAAGCACAAATTATTTATAAATTAGGGCTATCAATCTTTTTTCTTTCATGGCTCATGACATGGTGCATGGCTCATTACATTATATAATCCAAGTAATTGCAAATAATCACACACCAATACTCGAGAAAAGTGATACTTTTAAGACATTCAATTATTGCAGCAGATGAAAACATTGAATGGACATTACGATATAATTTTATTTTTATATCGATATCATTGTGCCCATTACTGGTTCACAGTCCACAGCAATCTATTTTGCATTTATGGACATTTTTTTACTGCTTTTTTTTTAATAGAATTAATCACACTAAACAAATGTGTTTAATTGGCATGCTAATAGAACATTTAGGTTTTTAACATTCTGCTTTGTAAAATATAAATCAAGCTTTACATGTCAAGTAAATAAAACACACTGAAACAAATACGAGAACTGAGAAAAGCAGAGACAGAGAGGAACAAAGACACAGACACACAGACGCACACACGCACACACACGCGCACACACACACACACACACACACACAGAAATCTCAGTCCTGCTTACAGTGTGATTGCTGGTTTGGGTGACCGGGAGGCCATTCTCATAGTGAGTCTCAGTGAAGACGTGACCCAGGAGCTCCCTAAGAGAGACAAAATGAAAAAAAAAGCTGTCATTATGATAGCGCTACACACAAACACATTTGGCTGAGGTTTATGACATTTCAACAGCAATACTTTGTCTTTTCAAGCAATGCTTTGTAGTGATAGCGCTACACACAAACACATTTGGCTGAGGTTTATGCCATTTCAACAGCAATACTTTGTCTTTTCAAGCAATGCTTTGTACATTAAGATACAGAGAAAAGATAACCACACAACAACTAACCACACAATTATAATACACAGGATGAAAAATGGATATTCATTTTAAATTAGCTAAATATTATATTTAACAGTGTTTCAAATAAGTTGTTTACTGTGAGCATTAAAAAACAAAAAGGTAATCTAAATGTAAAAATGCAAAATGTAATATTCAATATAGGATGATAAACTACCATTCAAAGTTCAGTAAGATTTTTCCTGAAAGAAATTAACTCTTTTATTCAAGCAAGGATGAATTAAATTAATCAAAAGTGACAGTACTTTTAAGTTGTTACAAAAGGTTTCTTTTTTAAATCAATGCTGTTCTTTCTATTCATTAAAGAACCCTGAATAATGGTTTCATGAAACATGGTTTCAACAAAAACACGAAGCAGCACAACTGAAATGTAATTAGATTTTTTTGCTGAGCACCAAATCAGCAAATTAGAATTATATACATACACACATATAGACTGATACCAATACATTTCTAGTCTACAGTAACCAATATGGTATTGATAAATCATATGGCATTTACATATGTGTGTTCACATGAACATCATTTTAATCACAGAAAATGATGCTCACATTCAGACGGCAGATGTCATTTTCCAGTAAAAGCCTCACACGCTTCAAAGCACTGGCTCAATGAGAGAAAATAAAAACATATGATCTCAACTAGCCATCAATCCTTCTCTATCCCATCATTCCTTCAAGAAGTGAATCTTTCTTCATCACACTGTCCTCTATCGGGAAATACCAGGCTGATAAGAGGCCAGGCTTTAGCTGGAGTGTTATTGTGTGGCTTTGCAAAGGGCTGGTGGTCAGAGCCGTGATCTTGTCAGAGAGGGAGGCTATGATTAGAGCGAGAGGTGCGCAGGATGTGAGGACCGACTCTGCAATCTAGTCTATCCATCAGGGCATGCACACATAACACTCACACAAACACACATGCAGAGGGACACTACAACATTTATAACCATAAAGTCAAGTTGTTACATTTTTTGTGCACTGGCTCTCTGATTATAGAGCATGACTGCAGTCCACAGCACATGCAGCATTTCCTCAACCAAGCGATGATATATGATACTTAAAGGTGAAGTGTGTAATTTCAGAGCCACTAGAGTCACTGAAACAGAATTGCAAAAATAATGACTTTTTAAAGCACACTTTCTATAACACACTCCCTGTCCACATTTGGTCAGACCAACCTGATCTCATAAAATATATACAGTACATACATACAACTATGGATTCTGGAAACACCAACTCAGTTATCTATGTTGATATTTATGGAACTTGTGAGCATAGTTGGCTAATGGCTATACTGTCCCAAACCCACCTCACTGAAACATAAGTAGACAAGTCAAACTGTACAAACTGAACAATATGTGGTAACACTTTATTTCGATAGTCCACTGTAGACATTCTATTAACAGTAAGTAACTTTGCAACTACATGTCAACTAGCAGTTAGTAGAGAATTAGTAGACTGTCTGCTTAATATCTTCTAACACTTTCTTTGTCAACTAATTCTACTAACCCTAAACCTACCCTAACAGTCTACTCTGAGAGTTAGTAGACATGTAGTTGCAAATTAATGAGAATTAGTTGACATGTAGTTGACATGTAGTTACAAAGTTACTTAGTTAGTAGAATGTCTAAAGTGGACTATCGAAATAAAGTGTAACCCAATATGTTAAAAGCACCAGTGCAATGTATTCACACTTGAATGAGTTAAATGGCATCAACAGCTTACAGTAAATTTTCTCTGCATAAACTGAGAACGTTTCTGAATACTGAAATGAAAAATACACTTCAACGCTCACTTCAGAGACTAACAATTACGATGTTTAATGCCCTCTTCTTTTCCCCTTGTGAATTATTGTTCTAATAGAAGTAAGTGATACTTTTCAGACCACTTATATGACAGGCAGCCTATAGAAGCTAACCTTGAGAAACATCTGTGTGAAAGACATTATTTTATTCTCAGCAGATCTGAATTCAATATCCCTTTGAGAATGATATTGCTTTTTGGGTTTTGTGCTTTTAAAATGGGTGAAGTTCTAACATGGCAGTACCAGCAGAACAGAAGAGGTAAGTCATAAGGACAACCATTTTGGAAAGAGCTGATGAGGAGCGAGGAATAGGCTAGGAAATGAAAAAAAAAAAATCTCGGAACATGCAGCGAATCAGAGTGATGACCTTTCGCATCCGACAAGAATGAAATGATGGGACATTTTCAATCTAAAGTTGGTGTGGATACCGCTGCTGAGATGGAGGAGACTGTTGTGTGTGTGTGTGTGTGTGTGTGTGTGTGTGTGTTCACGCGTGTGTCCATAACATTTCAATGAGAGAACACAGCTGGCAGTTGATTTGTGTATTATTACTGAGAGAACACCGTTATCTGCACATTCATAAATTACCTCTACCTCTGATTTTCACACTTTATGAGACCCCAATTCCCCAAACTCCAGCCATAATAACTCTACAAGGATTGAAAAGTGCTTCATAAATGCCACAAACCCTCACTGTACTGAACTTCTCCTTTAGTCCATCACCCTGTACTTAAAATTACCTCCATTTAAAAGGTAAACACTTTTTACAGCATAGTGAGAAATGCACTCTCTTTCTGTATTGCAATCAATAAACAAAACAAACCTGCCAATTAGCAATGCTTACATCCATGCATAAACACTAACCACTCGAACAAATCACTACTTGGAGCTACACACTCATTACCTCTTCCGCGCTCAGCCACACTGACACAGTGGCAAACATTTGTGGGTTGTGGGGGAAAAACACACAAAGTTAATGTGATCAACAAGGCATGAGTCATTGTTTTAGTTTATGCTGGGAACTACAATGTAAGTGTTGATCTAACACCTGTTTTAACTGGCCAAATGCTGATCTTAACTGCTAAAAGAACCTGCAGGCTAAAACCTTGTGACATTTATAGCTCACTTAGGCCTTACGCATCAATACATCAGTGTTTTTTTGTGCAGTTGTGTCCAAATCACTTTCATGGAGATATTTACTTTGATGTTTAAAATCCCCAGAATAAAATTATGTGGTTCTTCTTAGATAGGTAAGCTTTGTTACTCTGAGCATTATAGGCAATAAGCACCAATATCTGTGTTTGCCAATCAGTTTATCATGAGTCAGTAATGTTTGTATAGCTGAGTTAAAGGAGACATAGTATGCCCCTTTTTACAATATATAATATAAGTCTCTGGTGTCCCCAGAATGTGTCTGTGAAGTTTCAGCTCAAAATACTGTACAGCTCATTTATTATATAATTTAGAAAATGCCTATTTTGAGTGGAAGCAGAAACACGCAGTTTTTCGGGCCTGAGTCTTTAAATGCAAATGAGCTGCTGCTCCCCGCCCCTTTTTCCAGAATAGAGCTGTGCCATTACAGCTCGGACCTGCTAAAAACATCTGTTTTGGTTCTGATTATCAAGTTTATCGTGCTGAAATCATGCGGTTTAAACCATATGAGTTTAAACTTCTGATATACGGTTTTCTGAGTGCACACATCCGAAGCACACGGACAGAAAGCGGCTGTCACAGCATGTGAGTACTAAACTAAGTTCTCATTCACACACAAGTTTACGTTAAAAGCACACATGAGTTACAAATACAGTCGGTTATGTCTGTGAAGGTAAACTGCTGGGAAATACATTGCATGTTTATTTTAAATCTGTGTGGCAGCAGCATTATACAGTAAATAAATCAATAGATCCACTGCTTGTCTCCTCTAAGGCTGGGGCTCTAAATAGTGTTCTGTGCTCGTCTGTGCAGCCAATGACAGAACAGTTAGCATGTTTTGCTCAAACGTTCGCCATGGCATTAGAACTAATACACCGTTGTCGCTTGCGAAAACACAACAACGGCGCCATGGGTGTAAACTTACAGATTAA
>NW_015549711.1:397380-399527 GCF_001515605.1 Sinocyclocheilus anshuiensis
TTTTTCGGGCCTGTCTCTTTAAATGCAAATGAGCTGCTGCTCACCGCCCCCCTTTCCAGAATAGAGCTGGGACCTGCTAAAAAACATCTGTTTTGGTTCTGATTATCATGTTTATCACGCTGAAATCATGCGTTTTAAACCATATTAGTTTAAACTAATGATATACGGTTTTCTGAGCGCACACAACCGAAGCACACGGATAGACAGCGGCCACCAGACAGCATGTGAGTACTAAACTTAGTTCTCATTCACACACAAGTTTACATTAAAAACACACGAGTTACAAAAACAGACAGTCGGTTATGTCTGTGAAGGTAAACTGCTGGGAAATAAATTGCATGTTTATTTTAGATCTAAATAGTGTTCTGTGCTCGTCTGTGCAGACAAAGGCAGAACAGTTAGTATGTTTTGCTCAAACTTTCACCATGGCATCAGAACTAGTACACCGTTGCCGCTTGCGAAAACACAATAACGGTGCCGTGGGTGGAAATTTACAGATTAAGGGGCAGTAATATTATACTGAGATCCCTTTGCCACGTCACCAAGGGTGCGAAATCAGACGCGCTCGTTTTCTCAGACGCTTGCATAAAAAGTTACTGGGTTAATCTTTTTCACTTTTCCTTGGTTGGTAGATGCACCGTGGACCTGATTATAGCACTTAAAACCTGGAAAAGTCAGATTTTCATGATATGTCACCTTTAAAGGAATGTTCCGGGTTCAAAACAACTTAAGCACTGGAGGTAATTAAATGTAAACTTGTTTAAATCATGATTTCTTGAACTGGAAATACTGGATGAACTTCTTATGTATTTCCAACATAAATCCTGTCAGTGAAGTTTGCCGCATGTAAACAGTGCTTTACAATTAGTCACAGTGTGTCAGGTCATCATGACAACAAAATTAAAAGATTAGATATAATTTTAATCAGTAGCCAATTCTTTTTTAACTTGTATCATAACAACATAATGTTTAATGGATTTTAACCCAGGGTGTATTTTAGTGAATTCTGTAATTATTGCTTTTTCCGTAATAATTTATATTAAGCCACAGATGCTGTCTTGCACTGAACCCAAAACTTAAAGAGCATTGCAAGCAATAGTTTTTGATAGCTCAAATAATGTTTCAAGAGTTGGCAATTTCAAAGGAATAGCTTTTAGACAAGCATAGCGTAGATACAACAATGTGCATTACTATATTGCATGCTATATATAAGGTTAAAGTTCAACCACTGGAGTGTCATTAGACAATAAGCTTCAGCAGCTCTGTTTATCCCACCTCACAGATCCCATCAGAGTGTGAGAACTGATGTGCATAATAATGTATCAGCCTTATTTATTTATTTTTTTGAAAAGTAGAGATAAACAATGCAATTTGTGTTGCTTTGAATTCAGTGGTGGACAGTAACGAAGTAGTTTTACTTCAAATTTAAGTAAAATTTTCAAGTATCTGTAATTTACTGGAGTAGTTTTATTTTGAGTAACTTTTACTTTTACTTCACTACATTCCAAAGCATAAGATCGTACTTTTTACTTCACTACATTCCATAAAATCGTGAGATCTTGTGAGCGCGTTCGCGTCTGATGCTGTTAAAAGTAAGTTACTAATGTCGAATTTTAGGATTAATTATTGTAACTGAAAATCATATTTAGGTCAAAGCTGTCAGTTGTTTGTGAACTAAATCTGCTGTAAAGGGTGATCTGTTTAAGCCCACTGAAATGCTTGAATGCAGACACATTAGAGTCTCTATGTTTTAGGTAAAAAAAACATTAAAATAACACAGATTAAATAAAATAACTAAATGCACGTTCATCTTTCCCGCTGCTGTAACATTAGCAGTTTTACTAAAATGCTATACATTTAGCCCTATGTGACGTCTGTTTTTATATTGTTTGTCAGCACACATAGCCCAAGTTACTAAGTATCTGGATCAACTAGCTGAGTAGACAAATATAAATGTTTATTCATAACCATGCTGAAAATAAGTCAATGTTAGCTAATGCTAACTGTCTAGCTAACGAGCTTGCTGGTGCTAAATTGAGGTATTTTTTTTTAAATAAAGTCCAAATATTATAATTCAACCACCTAGTTGATTACATCTGAGAGAAAAAGAAAGGATGTGATGTTCAGAACATGGTAACTACAGTAAT
>NW_015549711.1:399659-414135 GCF_001515605.1 Sinocyclocheilus anshuiensis
CTTATTGGTTGGAAATCCCAGGTATTTTGAGCAGTAGGATTATAAAAAAATATATGCTAATATAAAATTAAAAATTAAAAGTAGCCTATATAAAACTGCAAAATAAACATTAATCTATCGGTACTTTTTACTTAAGTACATAAAAAATCAAGTACTTTTGTACTTTCACTCGAGTAAAATTGAAAACTGAGTACTTTTACTTTTACTGGAGTAATATTTTATTATATGGATCTGTACTTTTACTCAAGTACTTGATTTGTGTACTTCGTCCATCACTGATTGTTATTAAGGGTGCCATCTTATTCAAATCCTGTGTGTCCTGTGTGAAACATTCTTTATTCCTCCCTTTTTTGCAATGGAAACAGTAATATGGAAATTTATTTTACATATTTTACATGCATATGAAACAATGAACACAACTCGCCAAATATGACACATGAGATTCAGTGAGTCACTAATTTATCCTGTTCATGTGGGTGGTGCACATCATCTCAGAGGGGATTTGCCAATATGGACAGAATAACAATGTGACAAATAAGTGCTACTACACTAATTTGTTGGATGCTTCACTTGCAACCTATTTTTCCAGACAAAATCAACAAAACAGGACAGAAAAGCAGACACTGTGTAAAATTAATCCCTCTTGACAGCTGTCTACTTCTTGTATACCAAATGAACCATCTATCAGTGACCCAAACAGAGTTCAACTATTATTCAGACAAACTGTATTTGGTTGAAGAACATCCTGAGGGTGAGGCAGCAGTCGAAGCAGGTGATGCATTGTAGGATACGTCTCATGGGGGTCCATCTGTCTGTGCATGTCTCAGTCCACTGACCAAAAAATATTCTCTTGATAAAGAGGAGAACGGAAGGGACATGAAATCCACATAGACTCCAACTTTTGGAAACAAAGTGCTATTATAGCTGGGTAATACAGCTAAAAACATTTCAATATTTTCACCTTTAGGCAAAAATATATGTATGTACAGTATATTGAATATCATTATTGTATATAATATATTGTATATTGAAGTAAAAAAAAAAGAAGATAATTCATAACAATACACTATTTAAATATCTAAAATCTTCTACCATCTGAATTAAGACAAACTCTGAGCATTCCCATTTCAAAAAGCAGATGAAAATATTTAAAAAATAATAGTTTTAATTCTCATTAGTCATCTTGTTAAATCATTATTAAATAAATAAACCTAAATATACTTCCTGTGGTAACATCTAAATGAACTGTTTTTAATTAAGTTAATGAATTAGTTTTAATTTAATTAAAAATAAATCAGTTTATGTGAAACCAATTTTACTCTTCTTTTACAGAATAAAAAAGTGATTTAACACTATATAAATCTGTTGCACAGGATATTCAATATTCACAATGCTGCTTAATTTTATAGAACCAGCGAAATCCGGTCACACTTTATTTTAAGGTCCAATTCTTGGCATTAACCAACCATCGACTATGACTTTTGCCTCAATAAACTCCTAATTTGCTGCATATTAATAGTTAGTAAAGTAGTTGTTAAGTTTAGGTATTGGGTAGGATTAGGGATGTAGAATATGGTCATGCAGAAAATGTGCTTTATAAGTACTAATAAACAGCCAATGTGTTAATAATAGGCACGCTAAATAAGCAACTAGTTAATAGTGAGAAGTATTACCCAAATCCTTATGAACATATACTTTTCAATAAGTCACCCAGTCCTTGTTGCTATAAATTACCAAGAAAAAAAATTATTTAGTAATTTCTAATTATATTTTCCTTATTATATTAATTATTTCCTTATTGTTTTTTTTGGGAAAATCCCAGGTATTTTGAGCAGTAGGTTTATAAAAAAAAGATATGCTAATATAAAATTAAATGATAAAAGTAGCCTATATAAAACTGCAAAATAAACATTCATCTATGTACTGGTATCGCTACAGGAACGCCCTTTCACAATTTTGTATCACTCCGCTTGTTCTAGCTGGGTCTATGTTTCTTTTTTTAATTATTCACTGAGCTAATCGTAGATGTAGCGTATGGACCAATCAGACTCACCGTTTTTCATTAGATTTAACAAATCAGTTATTCATTAGATTAACAAATCGTCACAGACCCCTCACCCAATAAACATACTGGGTATTCAAGTTCCATATGCAAATGACCATGCTCTCACACAAAGGGTCATAAAACTCCCCAGTATTTCCAAACTCCCGCTTGGAATTTCAGCCTTTCTCATTGGACAAGCTCATCCTAAGAGGCGTGAATCTTGTCAGGCCTGAAAGGCCTCACATCAATGACCCGCCTCCAGTCTGCGGTTCTGTTAGATTCTGAGAAGATGTGACTGTTTGAATTTGCTTTAAGTTGCAAGGGACCTTGCTGGCTAAAATACTTGCAAGATTACACAGTCATGACATGCTTAAATGTCAGCGATGTTGGTCCATCTAAAAAAGCAATCATCACTTTGTACAAACAATGACTCCAGACTACTCTGATTGTAATGGTATTCAAGTCATCTGACCCATGGCTATTCACAATCAATGTATTTATTTGTGATAACTATGAGGCAACTCAAGTACTGCACTTAGAATCCATATTTCTATTACAACACATCTAATTAGTGTGGTTGTAGAACCAAAAGTAGCTCTAATTCCTTAAGCAATTCAGACAACCTACCCACAAACTTCCGTTTTGTACATTCCTGACATTAACAAGGAGCACTGTGGGCAATATGTATCCATAGCTCTCAGAAACCTCAAGAAAATGTGCGCTCTGCCTAAATGAGCAAAAACAAATCAAGCAGACACTGGAACGGCCAAACTGTGGCAAACATCTTTGTAATGGCTGAGAAAGGGACAAAACCAGTGGGATTCAGTTAATTTATTCCTACAGTGAGAGGAAATTGTTAAAGGGTCACCTTTTCTGACCATTTAATTTCCCTCACCCCTGAAGGTCCACTTAAAATGATAGTGAAGTATTTTGCAGCAAAAAGTCATTATTTCGTTTTTCATGACCTTCTCTCTGACCCTTAGAATTAAACAAGTTGCTGAACAAATTTGGAAAAAGCTGTTTTGCAGCTTAGTTTAAATAAACAGTCTTTGTGGGCTGGGAATAAAGGTTTGAGTTCTTAAAGTTACAGTAGATTTCATAGTACAAGCTCTTTTATCTTGGAAGATAAAGGAAAAATCAATTCCTCACAATGTGACCACTTTATTTAAATATTAAATAAAAAATATAATAAAAAAACACCTTTACAATTGGGCACAATTGATATAAAAATTATGAGCTTTCTTTTAATTAATTTCACAAGGTCCCTGTGGTCACAGAACCACTGAACTAAAAACACTTATTCTTTTTTTCTCGGAATGGAAGCTAAATCACCCGTTAGTAGTTTTGAGCAGGTAAACTTGGGCAGCAGCAAAGTGGTCTGTGCAGTTCAATCAAGTGAAAGCTGAACGGCGATTCATTTCTAAGGTGGAGCCCCAGTAGGCAAAAGATAGGAGAGAGGACGGGAGCATGATTTGAGACAGACGGCCTCCCGGCAGGAGCTATGAGAGGTGAGCAGGCTAGATATTCTGGAGTCTCCAGCATTGCAGAAAACAGCCATTCAACAACATAAGTTCTACATTCACACTAAAGACAGAAAAAAGAGTCAGTTTTAACCTTCCTCACAGTAAACAATGCATACATCCGCTATAATTGACATGCTCAAAATTAATGAAAGTGTAAAAATGTGATTAAAGGGGTCATATGATGTTACATTATTTTGTGTATTTGGTGTAATGAAATGTGTTTATGCAGAAAGAGAAAGGAAAAATTGAAATCGCATCATATGACCCCTTTTAAATGTTAAATTCACTGCATATTGATGTGCTGCACATGCAATCTGAGTCCCAGCTTCTACATTACATTGTGCAAAGGTTGGCTGCCAAATGTAATCAAGTGCACATCCATCTGCTTCCTCCAACTAATGTAGCACATCCATCCTTTTGCTCCCACTGATGTAACACCCTCCAACAGTTATCTGACTGAATGAAAAGCTGGCATGAGAAAATGTGAGACTGTTTAGGAATCAAGCGTCACTAAGATTATGCAATTCCTTTTAAAGATAAAGTGTGTCATTTTTTTTTAATGTTCAAATACTTTCTCCTATCCCAGCTTAACATGCAGAGACAACAACATAAGCTTGAAGTCGGGTGACTTCCGTAAGAGTGTAAACACTGTATTAACTTCTGGCTTCACCAATAGTGTTATTTGAGTGGCGTTCCAAAAGTCCTAATATAAAGTCCAGCAGCATGAAACAAGTGGCTGTCCATATGATTGAATCACTGAATCAATCTCTCAGCCAGTTTGTTCAAAAACATTGATTTATTCTGGAACTAAACAAATGTCGTTACGAGTGAGTCACTGAATCATTCACTTTGCTGAAGTGTTCAGAAAACAGTGAATCATTCCAGTACAAAACAAGTGAGTGTTTGCATGAGTGAATCACTAAATAAATCACTCACCTAATTAATTTAAAACACTGATTCAATCAGGAATTAATTAGCATACACTCTTAAAAATACAGGTTCCAAAAGGGGGTTTTCACAGAGATGCCATAGAAGAACCAGTTTTTGTTCCCCAAAGAACCTTTCAGTGAACAGTTCTTAAAAGAACACTTTTTTCTTAGTGTGAAGAACATTTTAATTATATAAAGAACCTTTTTCCACTGTAAAGAACCTTTTGTGGAATGAAAAGTTTCCATGGATGGTAAAGGTTCTTTGTGGAACCATTGATGCCAATAAAGAACCTTTATTCTACTATTATTCTTATTATTTCAGCCATAGAAGGATACAGTAAAAATAGTAAGAGTATTATGCGGTTCTGAATTTAGTCATTGAATCATTCACTCAACTGATTTGTTCAAATTCACATACTGTCTATATCAGGGGTCAGCAATTAGCAGACCATGGACCGAGACAACAGTTACACCATTTTACCATTTCTACAGTTTAAGTTAGCAGTGCATCAAAACAACAGATTTGCACACACCACAAACACTCAGTGTTGACTCAGACCGTTCAACTAAATGTTTGTGACAAATTAATGATGTGGTGCCTTTACACAATGAAGTATTTTGAAAATGGGCCCCTTGTAACTTTAATTGAACACCCCTGATCTATATGGCCGTGTCTCATTTCAAAGGCTGTGCCCTCCGGAGGTGGCATTTATCAGCTGCATATGCCATTGAGCCTATCACATTTTAGAAAGGAACCATTATAAAATTGACTTTCATTCCTTGTGTGTAAGCACTGTAATTTCTTTGGAATGTAATAGTTACTTTTCTGAAATAAGAAAGGCTTGATGATGTATGCATCAGACAAATGCAATCTCTGGAGGCTGCAGCCTTCAAAATGTATTAATCATTGAATCAATCACTCAGTGGATTTGTTCAAAACACTTGAACTAATTCATTCAGGAATAAAAAAATTGGGTGTCTAAATGAGTGAATCGTTTACTCAACTGATTCATTCAAACACACTTAATCATTCAGAAACAATAGCTGCTACTATTTGTTGCATGGGGATGCAGAATGGTTGATTCTGCTGTGAAAGTGTAAATATAAGGCCACTGTATATAAAAGAGCATTGTTGATTTTCACTACAATCTAGGGCTTTTTTGTCGCAGACTTCAAACATCAAAGCATGATGAGTGTCAGTGTTCTAGCGCATGTGTTCTGTTGTCCTTTTCCTGCCTTTAATGATAATAATGTTTATGTTGATTGCTCAATCCCAGATAATAGGAGACAAATTAAAAAGAAAAAAATCAAAGGAAGCAGTGCTGGTCCAATTCTTCTTCTGGACATCAGACAGGGAAGAACCACACAGTACAGCTTATAAAGAAACAACGGTGAGGGTTTGTGCTGGAGGAGGCACTGAGCACAGGCGGAGATAAGTGAGTGTGAGTGTGTGTCTCATTACACTTCTATTTTCAACCACCAGAGTCTGGGTTAACTGTCCAGCGGACTTCGCCTTAGATTAATGTGCTTGTTTTATGCACAGCTGGGTTGGAGGAACAAAAAGAATTGGACTTGTCTCAGTATGTGTGCGTGCGTGTGCTTTTCTCTGAGAAAAAACAGGTGCAATTCAGCAATCAGCACTAGAAAGAAATTACTCATAGTTCTTAGTTGAAAGGCTTTTTGAAAAATAAAAATGAGAGGCCATCTCAGGAGCAAAAGCCAGTTTATGACCACACATCTTTCCAACACACAATAATTAATGTAAAAATACACCATTAATTTCTTTATCTGTTCACACGTATGCATCACACTTCAGTTTATGGCATAATTAACAGGAAGTGTTTAGCTAATGTTTACAATATTGCATTTTGTATTAACGAGTATATACAATAATAATATAAATTATAAAAAATTATTACACAGCTCAAGTTGATTCTGACACGTCAGTTGGGACATTACAAGGCGTGTTATTCACCATTAAACCACATAGCATACGCTCATCTGGGTATTTGTGGATGGCGCTTCTTTCACATCTCCCATATTACACCGCTGTGCTCTCCCTCATTTCATTCAAATGCAACTACTAGCATCTTGCGCCTCAGTTATCGACTATTTACTGTAAAATGAAAATGGAGGACTTCCGTATTAACAGGCCTGCAGTAATATTTTTGAATGTTTGTCTTCTTGCCAGAAAAAAAACATGTTTTGTACACTGTAATGGTTTTAAGATAATAAACAGGTAAGATTTTAAAATGCTTTCTTCTCAAATAACAGTTTGTCGTCAAGTTTATTTATGTGGTAAAAAAGTGTTTGTTAGGAACTGCTTTCCTTAGCAGAAGCTTTGTGTTTAAAGAGCTAATAAAATATTTAAACTCAAATCAATATTTTGTGTCTAATTATTTACTTAAGTGGCTTAAGTAAACCACTTACTTAGCTGTGTAAAAAGCCCTGATTCAATCCGCTTTGCATCAGGGTCCTGAACACTCTAGACAGATAGATAGATAGATAGATAGATAGATAGATAGATAGATTAACCACCAGCATCTCTCATGATCCAATCATCATCCAAAAGACTATAAATTGTCAAAGAGATTCACAACTATCAATTCATTCACTATCAAAGCATGCCATAATTGCGGTCAAGGTCAAGATGGTGCCACATACCGGATTTTAGCTTTATGTATTCTGCAGTCTGCAACTCCTTTTATTTTCTTCCTGTCTGAAAAACTGAAGGTGTTTACAGTTTTGAAAACGCTGGACTGAAAGTGCGGCAGTACGAACAGCAGAGGTCACAACACAGGGGAGATGACTGCTTTGTGTTTTATTGTCCATCTGAGAGGAATGAGACTTTACAAACAATGTAAAGGCAATCAGGTAGTGAACAGTCTAGAGCAGGGGGTCAAAAATTAGTAGACTGCGGTCCAAATCATTCCTCATGAATTAGTATAATTAAAAATAAACATACTGCAGACAGAAAACAAGAGACTTGCTGATTGTCATGACAACAGAGAGCCACCTCTGGCACAATGTCTACAGTGGGTACGGAAAGTATTCAGACCCCCTTAAATTTTTCACTCTTTGTTATATTGCAGCCATTTGCTAAAATCATTTAAGTTAATTTTTTTTCCTCATTAATGTACACACAGCACCCCATATTGACAGAAAAACACAGAATCGTTGACATTTTTGCAGATTTATTAAAAAAGAAAAACTGAAATATCACATGGTCCTAAGTATTCAGACCCTTTGCTCAGTATTTAGTAGAAGCACCCTTTTGATCTAATACAGCCATGAGTCTTTTTGGGAAAGATGCAACAAGTTTTTCACACCTGGATTTGGGGATCCTCTGCCATTCCTCCTTGCAGATCCTCTCCAGTTCTGTCAGGTTGGATGGTAAACGTTGGTGGACAGCCATTTTTAGGTCTCTCCAGAGATGCTCAATTGTGTTTAAGTCAGTGCTCTGGCTGTGCCATTCAAGAACAGTCACAGGTTGTTGTGAAGCCACTCCTTCGTTATTTTAGCTGTGTGCTTAGGGTCATTGTCTTGTTGGAAGGTAAACCTTCGGCCCAGTCTGAGGTCCTGAGCACTCTGGAGAAGGCTTTCGTCCAGGATATCCCTGTACTTGGCAGCATTCATCTTTCCCTCGATTGCAACCAGTCGTCCTGTCCCTGCAAATGAAAAACACCCCCACAGCATGATGCTGCCACCACCATGCTTCACTGTTGGGACTGTATTGGACAGGTGATGAGCAGTACCTGGTTTTCTCCACACATACCGCTTAGAATTAAGGCCAAAAAGATCTATCTTGGTCTCATCAGACCAGAGAATCTTATTTCTCACCATCTTGGAGTCCCTATGCGGGCTTTCATGTGTCTTGCACGGAGGAGAGGCTTCCGTCGGGCCACTCTGCCAAAAAGCCCCGACTGGTGGAGGGCTGCAATCATGGTTGACTTTCTACAACTTTCTCCCATCTCCCGACTGCATCTCTGGAGCTCAGCCACAATGATCTTTGGGTTCTTCTTTACCTCTCTCACCAAGGCTCTTCTCCCCCGATAGCTCAGTTTAGCCGGACGGCCAGCTCTAGGAAGGGTGCTGGTCGTCCCAAACGTCTTCCATTTAAGGATTATAGAGGCCACTGTGCTCTTAGGAACCTTAAGTACAGCAGAAATTTTTTTGTAACCTTGGCCAGATCTGTGCCTTGCCACAATTCTGTCTCTGAGCTCTTCAGGCAGTTCCTTTGACCTCATGATTCTCATTTGCTCTGACATGCACTGTGAGCTGTAAGGTCTTATATAGACAGGTGTGTGGCTTTCCTAATCAAGTCCAATCAGTATAATCAAACACAGCTGGACTCAAATGAAGGTGTAGAACCATCTCAAGGATGATCAGAAGAAATGGACAGCACCTGAGTTAAATATATGAGTGTCACAGCAAAGGGTCTGAATACTTAGGACCATGTGATATTTCAGTTTTTCTTTTTTTAATAAATCTGCAAAAATGTCAACAATTCTGTGTTTTTCTGTCAATATGGGGTGCTGTGTGTACATTAATGAGGGAAAAAAATTTACTTAAATGATTTTAGCAAATGGCTGCAATATAACAAAGAGTGAAAAATTGAAGGGGGTCTGAATACTTTCCGTACCCACTGTATACTGGAAGTAAGCAGCGTGTTGCGACTCGACAAAACTAGATCAGTCTAATTATAATGAATAGAGCTGCCTGCTATGCCGCTTCATTTACCTCCACCTGACTTGAATAAATTTGTTTTATTTGAATAAAAATATTACATTTTTATATTTTAAAAATGTGTTTTGCTCCTCTAAAATGGTCCATGAAGATTAAACTTTAATACTAGTGGATTTCCTCTGAAGTACACAATGGCATACCTATTAGAAAAAAACAGAAACACTTTACAATAAAGTTCTATTTGTTATCATTAGTTCACTACAATGTTTAACTGGAGACACATGACAAATAATGCGTTCTAAAATCACCTCAAAATATTCATCTAGTTGGAGGATATCAAACATGCTACATGTTTGATATCTTCCAACTAGATGCAATCACAGTCTGAAGCTAAAATAGCAAATCATATATTACACAATATTTTGTGAAATCTGTCAATCTGCAGACTTGCTCTGACTTTCAGCAACTAGCGTTGACTTTTCAAGGCTGTAATTTGAGGCAAAAGTTACGTAGTGTATTCAAGCCTACAGTTTACATTAATTTCAACATTTATTAACACAAAAAACATTTACTAATGCAAAAAAAGGGGGGTGGGGGAGCTGGGTAACACTTTAGCTGGCTGTTTATTCGTACTTATAAAGCACATATTCTGCATGACCATATTCTACATCCCTAATCCTCCCCAATACCTAAGCTTCCTAACTATTAATAAGCAGCAAATTAGTAGTTTTTGAGGCAAAAGTCATAGTTAATGGTTTGTTAATGACGAGAATTGGACCTTAAAATAAAGTGTGACCAAAAGTTGTATCTGTTCATATGATTTAACGGGCCTGAGCTAAGTTGTATTTTTTATTAATTAACATTATCAACAATTAATAAATACTGAAACAAATGTATTGTTCATTGTTAATGTTAATTAACTAAACTAATAGGACCTTATTGTAAAGCGTTACCGAAATAACTTTTTACGGTAACAACTGCAGTGTTTTACAATCTGTTGACTTAGTATGTCTTACAAAGTACTATTGTTGCCCAGCTTGAAAATGTACAAGCATGCAAACTGATACCTAGCCTGTGATGGTCCTTACATTTGATCTTCATGTTAAAACATTACTCTCGTTTGAAGGTTTTTAGGGACAGTGTACATAAAATCAGCTGTGTGTGTGGACGAGAGCCAGAGAGAGAGAGAGACTGTGGCCCACTGACCTACTGAGGGCACAAAATTCCTTGCCCTTTAAAAGCGGCACCATCTGTTACCAATCACCTCATTCAAACCAGCAGTACTGTACTAGACTGAGAGAGAGAGAGAACGAGAGAGGGAAAACAAAAGGAAATAGGGGAATGGGCACAGAGAGGAGGCAACAAAGATCATCTGAGAACGTGTAAGTGACAGAGAAAGAAGGCCGAGATGCAGAGAGAAAAACTGAGGGAAGAGAAAGAAAGAATATATCCTTCATTGTGTACATTTGTCTGGGGTTAAGTGACTCGAGACGTGGCAAGATATTTGGGGGCAAGTTGGGGGCTATAAATATTTCAGTGCTAACAATAAAAGACAGATGCTCAACTGTATGCCCGTTGGCTTCTTGCTAACACCAACACAGCCAAATAAGGACTGTACTTCAACACTGCACTGCTTACACTTCTCACAAAAAGATCTGCCAGAAATGAACCAAGTTTCAGGAATTGAAACTTCAGTCGCACTGATGGCATTAGGTCAGAAACACACTCATACACACGTATGGAAATTCTTATCCAGTACATAGCCCCATTGTACATATAGGTAAAGAGACAGTTTACTCTAAAAATGAAAATTGAGTCATCAGTTAATCACCACAGCCTAAAGAATAATAGTAGTCCAAGGCACTCGAATCTTATTCAAAACATTTTTTAAAAAGCCTTTATTTCATCATGGCTATAAGTTTTAAGAACAGGTGACAAGTGCACACCTACGCGTTGCGGCTATTTTGCCTTCGTCAGGGTGTGAGTAACAAACACAATCCGAGTTCATTTTAAGCAGCAGTTAATTAGTCAAATCAAAATAGCCGCAACGCATAGGTGTGCACTTGTCACCTGTTCTTAAAACTTATAGCCATTATGAAATAAAGGTTTTTTTGAATAAGATTCGATTGCCTTGGACTACTATTATTCTTACGAGTTGAATCATCCCTTGCACCCAAAGAGCACCAAGACTAGAAACCCAATACCCTGTGTAGCACTTCTTTTGCATTTTTTCATTTTTTATTTCGAGGCACCACAGCCTAAATTCTGGTCTTTTTCATATAAAGCTATTCAGAGACTTGGAATATAACATGCTTTATTGTTATTTTGAAGCATGACATCTTCAGCTTTCATCAACTTTTATTATATATGGAAAAGATTTACCACAATAAGACCTTTTCTGCCATGAGAGCAAGAGCAGTGTTTTGTTTTTTTTTGTTAACTAAAAGTAGTTAGTAGTTTTTGTAATTGAAATAAAACTGAAATTAAATCAAACATAAATTATATATGAATAACTTAAAGATAAAAATCTTAAATGTACATTAAAATTGTCATATTTGCAACTAACTGAAATAAAGTTGAAGTTAATTAAATTGCTAAAACTAAAACTCAAATAAAAATAAAGCAAAATACAAATATTTATAGAAACTAAAAAATAGAAAAACACATACAATCACTAAAGCAAACAAAAAATTTAAATAAAAACGGAAAATATAAAGATAAACGGTCATCGAAATATTAGTAGATACTATAATAGTAGGTCTATATAAATAATACTAAAATAACACTACAAAACTGTTTACAGTATTGCCCACTAGTCATATTTGTGCTAGAATCGAATTAAATGTGTAGTTCACATGAGTGTTTTGCATCTAAATATGCTTCAAAAACATTACAATGAAAAGCACTAATTTGACTGGAAAGTTCAACAGTAAGACCTCCATGAGTTTGGAAACACTACATTCTGAAACTATAACATGGGACTAAATATTGGCAGGAAAAAAACCTATAATGCAAAGCAGCTGTTTAGAGCTGCCATCGCTCCATCTCATTCAATTTTAACATCTAAGTCGCTCTCAATATCAAACTGCTATTTCCTCCAGCTTGTTCCCGCTACATGTCACAGTCACATTAAATACGGCAATAACAGCAATATTTCCACTGTAATCAGTGAGCAATACGAGCGCTCATCTCTGAACTAAATGCAAATATGGAATCATCACTCTCAATGATATTTTCAGAGCAGACTGAAGAGGGAAGGCTTACTTAATCTTGAGTATGCATGAGAGAGCAGATTACACAAACACTGGCTGCTTGTCAGGAAGAGAACAAAACAAGCCTTCTGCAGATGGGACTGCAGGGCAGAGAGTCCGAGAAATGCATCAGGGTGAATCAGAGTGGTGTTTAGCAGCATGCGACCGTTCTCATGGCTGCAGATGGCATTCATAAATGCATAATAACATCATGCACAATTTAGCTCTGTGTCTAATTGCGAAAGAACGTTAGGCCCTTGCGAGAAGTTGTTTTTCTAAGAACTCAGCTGCTCAATGCAGTTCTGGTTAGCACCTACGCAAGCAGAAGCTGTGACATCCTTCTTTCAAAGCATAGCTTATCTGGTGAAAAGTTAGACTTATGTTTTTCAATATTAGAAACCTGTACCTCAATAGACTTGCTGACAGTTAAAAAATAACCCTTGGGGGCTGTACTTAATAAAAAATAAATTTTAATTGTTAATAATAAAAGCACACCCAATTCAAGAAACCTGACAGATTGATAGCAGAGTATTTACATTACATTTGTACATTGCTGCTATAACCTACCTGTTGATATAAACAATTCAAATAAATCTCTACAAAATAATCAAATAAATAAAGTAAGTATGTACACAGTAGGTGTCACTATTTTAATGTTTTTACTTATTGTCCATTCAAATACTGAATGTATGAAGCAGGAATGACAGCACTTTATTGATATTAAATTAAATGACCTTTATTTAACCAGGAGAAAATAACCATTTTTAGGGTTTGTTGTAAACCCCGATTATTAAACTTCTGCGATTAATTCAGCACAAATTGCTAAAAATGAAACAAATTTAAATAAAAATAATAAAAATAAACACTTATTCCATACTAAACTGCAGGAAGCTTTTCTTTAGGAATTGTGATTTACACTTTTACACTGCAAAGAAAACTGTAACACTTATGGTGTGAGGCTGTGAAAACAGTGAAATGTTGAAAGACAAACATAAAAAAAAAAAAAAAGAAAACAGCACAGACTGAACGCAAGAAAGTGTCCTGTGTTATTGGACCATAATCTGCCTCTGACAGATTGACAAATTGAATATATTGCTGTGGACTGTAGGCCAGTGATGGGTTTATGTTCAATGATATGAAAATAAAACAAAATATTTATTGATTTAAACAAAACATAAAGTCTTAAAGTCCCCCTAAATTCACAAATTTGATCTCATCTTAGAACTCATCTTTAATAATCAAAATGACATGTTGAAACATTTCCCATGAAAACAATTTCTTCCTTAAAATGGCATGAATATATCTCGAACCCCTTCCTTCGTGTACGCAGAACTATGAATATGCAAATTTCTCCCTGCCTTTACTCAATCCCACAACTCGGACTACCTCCACTTTCACTCAGTTAAGAAGTCTTAATGCTACACAACGGCAAATGGGAATGGTGGATTAATTCAGCTATATATGTTTGAACCAGAAACTGATTCCAAAGAAGAGGAAGAGCAAATTATACAGGATCATCTACAAGTCAATGTATCAGAATGGTAATGTATTTTATGTATCGCTCTCTACAAAGTCAGGCATGTAACGATAACTGATATCATTAGCCTTTGGCTTGCCTACATTATCAAACAGCTAATGATATGAAAAGCCCCACAAAAGTCAATGGTTACACGAGTCAACAGGATTGGTTGCACTTTTGTGATGGTAAGAAACAAGGGCTGTTTCAAACCGCATTTTTGAGACCTGCAGTTTTAAGGAGAAAATGCTCAGCAATTATTTAGAGGCTTACATATGATTAGTCATACATGTGATTCATTTGATAAAAAATTTAATTTGATTGACCTCCCTAGTTATTAGTGATACCATGACACCTCTGGTAAGGTTTTAAAGGGGTTATATGATGCTGCTAAAAAGAACATTATTTGGTGTATTTGGTGTAATGAAATGTGTTTATGTAGAGTGAGCTGAGGCGGCGGGGTCGAGAACGACGCGCCCGGCAGATCCGACGAATGAGCGGCAACCACATGTGACGACCCCGGGGCT
>NW_015549711.1:416788-430679 GCF_001515605.1 Sinocyclocheilus anshuiensis
TCTTTCTTTGCGTGAACATTTGGGCGGCGTTATGCAAATCTTCCCACATAGTGAGGTAGATATGTGGGGGCGTGTTAGAACGAGCCGTTTTAGGTAGGTGTGGCTGACTCTGAACTTTTATAAAGAATATCTCTTTGGATTTGAGACTTTAGTCTTTGCAACTTTACAGATCTTCTTTATGCACCAAGAGCTTGTAACACTCCAAAGAGAAAGGAAAAATTTAAATCGCATCATATGACCCCTTTAAAAGTTCATGAGTTATGACTGTGTTGAATTATACAGACAGCTGTTGACTTAATCCCGAACATGTGCTGCATTTCCAGAATTTTTTTTTTTTTTTTTTAAATATCATATCCTCTGGGGTGAATACATTAAAACATTCATAACAAAATATGTAGGTCAATCACTTCGGCTCTTGGGAGTTCAACTACCACCGGATCTGAACCACAACCACCTGTTTGGACTCTTCATCTCCCTTTTCATGTTCTTTTCAGCTCTCTATCCTCTGTCTCCTTATCACTGCTCTCCATGCCCTAAACCCCTCTCGTCCTCCATGCTTCTTTATCCTTTCTCCTTCACACCATCAGTTTATACTTCTCAAACACATTCCCGCTCACACTCTCTCCAATCATTCTTTCCTTCCAGTTTCTCTCTCTCATATTAGGCAATATAAACCCTAATAATCTCTTTCACCCCTGATACACCATGATCTCCTTCAGTCTCTCTCTAAAATGCTCATTAGATGACATAAATGCAACCTTTTCACAAACCACTTGACCTTAAAAGAAACCACAGACCACTCTGCAATGGCATTGCTTAAAACGAGATGACTGACATAATCACTGTAGTACCTTAAAATACCAAATGTTAAAGGACAAACTTCTGCATAATTCAGTTTAAAATGTAATTAAAATATGTGGTAAGATCCTCCACAGTAGAGATTAAAACTCATTACTCCAGGTTATAAACACTGCCTAAAGCATGCCTGTCATCCGCCTGTATCTGCTCATTCACTCTCTTTAAACTGTCTCTCAGCCTTTCAATTAAATACCAGCTCAGATGCAAACACACACAAACATGCTCATTTACATCACAAATAGCTTGGCTACGAATAAAATGCCAAAACCTTGCACTTGTCAGGAATTGTGTGTGTGTGTGTGGGGGGGGGCACAAAATTGTACCTATTTCTTATTGTCATTTGCAGAATGAGAGACTCTAACTTTGTTATTCTCATAGAGACAAAAAATGTGGGATAGAAGAGCTGTATGCAATACACAATAGAGCTATTCAAGAACCATTCAAAATATGCCTACATATTCACTTAGAAAATTATTTCTAAAACGCTTCCATATAAGGGAAAAATATGCCTGGAGGTTTTTATGGTCACGTTTTGGATCACACGTAATACAACACAGCCATAAGACTGGTGACCTTTAACCCCAGCTGACAGAGGTAAGAATGGCAGTCTAAAGTTGACCTTTACTGATGTTTTAAAATGACTTCAGGGTTAAACCACCAAAATTGCCTATGCCAATTCTGTCGATCTGTTTACTCAACTTTTTATTGAAGTGGATAGAGTATTAGAGCTGCACAACACATATTTGCGTCTATGATGAAAAAGTGTTACAGCATTTCATTCAAATTTACTTCTATGCTATCATTTTGTATTTTGTAGCACATTTTCTTTCTTTCTTTTCTGATGCTTTTATAAATTCATTTAAATAAGTCTACAGTATTATCAGTTCTCTTATATTAGTAACAACAACCAGTCCAAAGTGACGTTAACAGTCTCATCCACAGATGTGTTGTTTTTTTTGCACTTCCATTTGCTGTGTTGCTGCGTTGACCAACATAAAGCTGCTTGGTGTATAAAAGTAACTTAAGTTAGCTGTGCTTCATTCATTGCTACACTATTGGCAATGCAATTGACCTTTTATCTGCAAAATTTCACTAATGTGACTTGAACACTGCAAGGTGTACACACAATGTAAATAGGAGATTCACTGCACTATTTACATTATACATTGATTATAATGGCAACCTTTGCAAGAATTCACAACTTGATGGGTCAGTGAGCTCGGCTTTGTATTTCATACTACTAAAAGGGCCAGTGAGGGTTGTCTTGGTTACTGAAATATAAACAGCAATAAAATAATCCAGGGGGTTCGGTTCCAGATACAAAATAAGTGCGTTATAATATATAAATTCTATAATTATTCTGCCCTATGGTGCACAGAAAAATAGGTGTGCTTCTTTTAAAATGGCCCTTTTTACAAACACCTTCTGCCCTTTCAGTTTCTGTATGCTCTGCTTCCTGCTTCCTGCAATGTAAAGAAGCAATTAGACAAATGGCATATACACTCAAGTAATGCGCCTTCTTTTATCTATTTCAAGAAAAGCTTAGTCTATAGATTGAGTGTATTCATTTAAAAGTTCTCAAGCTATCCTCCCATGTCCTGGGCCCATTACAATGCGGCTGTGATCTAGATTCTATGCCAGTCCTCTATGCCCCGACTCTCCTCATTTCCTTCACTTCGACCTGCTTGGAGAGTACTTTGTCTTGTAAAAAACTCCAAAAAAGACTGCCGGACTGCTTTGAGGGTTCCTTCGAGCCTCAACAATACTCAGGAAGTCAGGCTGCTCGGTGTTTATGTGTGTCAGCGTGTGTGTCCTTTCTTCTGACCTACATTTGGAAAACCAGACTGGCCAAGACTGCAAGGGAATGCAAGGTTCATATGTGGTTAAAATAAACATTTACTCTGCCAAACAACATTAATGTGGTCCTGCCGTTTCTGAGGAGGAAAAGGCAATCTATCCCCAAAAGGCTTCCAGTACAGTCAGACTCAGACTGTGACTCCATTGCACTGGTTCATTTCAGCATTTGGCAGAACAATCAGAAGGTGATGGAGATACCTGTTCCCTTTTCTCAGAAGATCTGCAGCTCAAGTCATTATTCAACTAAACTCCAGCACACTTCCTGGACAGTTTTACCAGTGGCAGATAAATTCAGCACCACTCCCAAATCTCCACCTTATTAGCTGGATCTAGATGCAGTTTTTTGCTAATACTGTATATTTAAATGGATATGTATTCAACAACTAACTGCACAGCAATTTGAAAAACAGTTTGCAATAAAAATCTGTCAGCAGTATATTAAGATTTTGAATGTTTCTCTTGCATAGCATGCGCTTATGCTCTATTTTTAAAGGGGTCATATGATGCTGCTAAAAAGAACATTATTTTGTGTATTTGGTGTAATGAAATACAGATCTTCTTTATGCACCAAGAGCTTGTAACACTCCAAAGAGAAAGGAAAAAATGAAATTGCATCATATGACCCCTTTAATGTTTAAAAAAGGCTTTTTATTTACTCAGAGTAGTCCACTCATGACTGCTGAGAAGGGAATTATGAAATCTTCCAGTTAGTCAGTAAGAAGTGTGAAAGAAACAAAATAAGAATAATTTCAAAGATTGTGTGAAGGTGTTTTGCAAATGTCAGTCCATCAGTGCCTTGTAATCAGATACATTTTTCTTCAATTATGTGTATGAGATAGTCATTTAAAGAGGTTACTTACTGATTTCTTTCAACTTGTAGAACCAATTTCAAGTCCTGGGCTGAGACTAGAATCTCCCCTCTCTCTGGGAACAGGTCCTGATGAAAAAGAAAATTGAAATATAACTCTGTTCAATTTAAAAACCAGAGCTCTCCATGTCATTTCTATCAAAAGAACCGGTGGCATGAGACAATTAGTTGCCAGTAAGTGGATATTATTACTTTAAAAGCATTAAGAAATGACAACACAACCAATTTTACCTCTGTAAGATAAAATGCAAGCCAGGACTTAATATATATCTAATAGTCCAACAAGTTGATGATCAACAGAAAAGTATTTTTATAGATTAAAAATTTTGATAAAGATCCAGAAGACAATTTGTCTTTGGAATAATGATGAATCCTGCACAACAACTATTCAAAGGTTCAGGGTCAGTAAAATTTAAAGTCTTTTACATTGCTACAAAAGATTCCATGATTTAAAAAAAGAGTATTTTTGAATAAATAAATGCAGCCTTAGTCATTTTTTAAGAAAAAAAAAAATACCCATCACCAGACCCCAGTAGAGTATATTTAAATAAATATAGTACATTTTGATCTAATGTTGACTTCAAACCCTCTAAGCCTAAGTGTTATTGGTATCGTTTTTTTTTTTTTTTTCAAAAATACAGAAAACAAATAAGTAAAGAACTCTCTCCAAAAAATTCAACCATGCCACTGAGTCAGCTGCACACTTAAACCCTGTCATTAAGAGGAGAAACAGTGTTGAAGCCAGCAGGCCAGAGCTAGCATCTAGCATGTGTTTGCTCTGCATGCACTGCTTGTGGTTAGCTGTGCTAGCAGATAAAACGGGTAGGAGGCTGAGGACTTTGATCCTCCATGTAAACCCTTTCCAAGAAGTCAGACATCAGTAGACACAAACTCCTCCCTCCAGCCATCAAAAGTTCTGCAATACAAATGGAAAATCTCTTAGTCCAGCGGCAACTAAAGTCAGTAAGATGTTCTACAGACCTTGGGGAGAATGTTGTATAAACAGTACCCTATAGGGACCACACATGAAATGACTGGAGCAGCAGTGAAAAAGAATGATTGTAAATGTGAAACAGCTTGCTGCTAGCTCATTCTCAGAAAGTAATTCGAAGGTGGAAGCGTTTGTGAATTATTACTGTCCTGCTTGCTATAGCTCATACTTAAGGTTTGAGGTTTATCCAAACAGTATTAGTGCTATATAGTGACAAATATGATACCTAAAATTGAGCGGCTTGATGGAAAGATATGTGCTTACTTAAGTAATCATACATTTTTCACTTGGCAGATGATAAAACCGGTAACCAAAAAAAAATAATAATAATAATGACTTGAAATTTATCAGGGACAGGAATATTAAAGAGACCAGAACACCTTAGAAACTGCATAACAATGAGCCTGGTGACTAACCACAACACATTAGCAACTTTTGCATAGCCAAGCCTCCACTTATATTTTCTTTAGAAAAGATGACAACCACAAATCAACGCTCTTAACAACTGCATAGTAATGCCCAAGCAACAACTCACATCACCCCAACGACTTTTGCAATTCACCATTTATTTTCTTCAGAAATATATAAATTAATATATTTAATATTAATATTAATATTAACTGTTAGTTGACGATAAAAGGCTTATAGTCCACCAAATTTTACCTCACATTCTATTGAACACATTTCTGCTTGTTAGACTTTGGTAAGTCATGTCAAGTTTATCCATATAGCGCATTTCACATGCGCCGGTAATTTACTTTCTCTTTCTTTGGCAGCGCAATTTGAAATATAGTCTTAATGTTTTGCAAAATGCGGACGATAAACATTTATTTTCTGACCTTTTACAACAAGTGTCAGTTGCTTCGGAGCATTGGGAGAGGACATCATGCGTTTTAAACCATATCCGTTTAAACTCCTGATATCCACTTTATTCCTAAATGCGGAAGTAAGCCTATGGCGAGACTTCTGGTTCATTAGCTGCTATAGGGAAATAACAAGAAGAATAACAACGTACAGTAAATGGTAAAACTGTTTGCATTACAAATCAGTATGTTCATAATTAAGATAATACACTAAAATAATATGTTAAGACACACCAATCTGCAGTATCAGGCAGCAAAGGGAGTGGTTTTGTACAGCTAAAAATAGCTGGAAGCAAATGAGACCAGAAGCAAGACCCATAAAATTTACAAATGGCTGCACCTATTTTTATGTGAAGAATAAGGTGGATAGGGTTTTCTTAGCGCACATGCACATAAAGCGGCTGTCACATGACTAAACTAAGTTCTCTTTCATGTCTTACTGCGCTTAAATTGTCAAATACAAACAAGTGTATGTTAAAAACACACGAGTTGCAAAACGAAAAGCTTACCAAAATAATTTTCTGGGTTGTTCTTTTTCACATTTTCTGGGTTGGTAGATGCACCAAGGACCCGAAAATAGCACTTAAACACGGAAAAAGTCAGATTTTTGTGATATGTCACCTTTAAATTAATATTATGATCATGCAGTTAGTCGACATATGGCTTAAATGAATGACTAATGGTCAACTAGAAAAATCTTTAGTCGTGGGCAGCCCTAGCACACTGACACCCTGGCAGCCGCCTATATTACTCTCATGATTTTGGATTGGCAAGCACCACTTGTATATTTTTCAGAAAATGTAACAACCACCTGGCAACCACATAGCAACACCCTGCTGACCACCCACAACACCCTAGTAGGGTTGTGACGGTGAGGAAATTTTCCCACCGGTTAATCGACGTGTGACAACACCGGTAATACCGGTATCACCGCTGGGGCGGGGGCGTTCCCTCTTTTCCTCGCATTCCTTCGCTTTTAAATAGCTTAAAAGCGCCGTGCGCATTTTACTTTCACTTTCGAATTAGCGGCAATTAGGCATCAATTGCTTGAATGCAACAACAAAATACAACATCAAACTCACTTTAACGTATATATAAAACTTAGAACTTTTATTAACAAAACAAATAAAATAACGCCATGCTATAGGGCAAGCTATGCCTAATATAAAATAACAAATAACTTGCATAAAGTTTAAATGTACAAAACTGGAAACAAGTAAACATGTATAATATATAACCAAATAAATAAGAAACGAAGAAGGTTAATTAGCAAAACGAGTAAGAAAGCTTGGAGGCACGGCATACACCTTGATGTCAAATAAAATAAATAAATGACACAGAGTTTAAATAAAGTAAAAATCAGCAAACAATGTGGAACCAATTAAATAAGAAACGAATGTTTAAAAAAACTTCCAAAATCACCTTAGATAAATGGCAAAAGTCAACAGGCTTTTCAAAATCCAAAATATTGCCAAACAGGTGCTTATGCATTTCGTTTCAAAACTAAATCAGCCGCGATCGTCTTGTCTGTCTCACCCCACTCTTCTTGTCAGTCAGCTCGACTCACTCTCCTCACTGGAGAAACTAAATCTGATCTGTGATGTAACTGTCGTTCAACTGCATTGAGCAGCCGCGTTCAGTTTTTACTTGTAGTGTCTGTTATTTAGCTGAACTAAATTATTATTATTATTATAAAAAATCAAAACGACGGTGGGGGTCGGTGACGCGGTGGGCAAGTGACGTAACCGGTGTTGCGGCTTAACACTGGTATCACCGGTATCACCGTCTATCGCGGCAAGCGTACACCCTAGCAACATTTGTACAAGCAAGTGAAACCCTGGCAACCCTGCATAAGACCCTTGCAACTTTTGCATGGGCAATAACCACTCACATTTTCTTCACAACAAGTAAAAATCTAGTTTCTGATGCAACTGTGGGGAAATTATTGGAACATAAAGACATATTTTCTATGTGAAGAAAGGAAATGCATTAGAAACCGCAGGACTACACATATACAGACATCTGTCAGAATGTTCTAGGCTGAGGGGGAGTTTAGCTCCACGGAATAAAGCGAGAGGAGACGAGGTGGCTTGAGACAAGTTCACATCTCACAAATCAAATGGGGGAAAGGTTGAGAAGGAAGAAATGAGGAGTTGCGGAGGGGGTCACTTTTCCTGAACATGCAATCACTTACCAACCCCAAGAGTTTCATGCCACTGTCAAAGAGACAGGTGAAGGGACGAGTGAAGATGTCAGGGGACAACGGGAGAAATGGATGTTAGAAAAGGGGAGATAGAAAGATGAAAGATGAAGACTCAAAGACAGATTGCTTGAAGTGATTGTAAAGAAGTGTATGACACATGTTGTCGTAATATATTGTGTGAAGTCTCATAAGTAATGCCGCTGGAATTCAGATCATATCGGCACACCCTAAATCTGTTATCATTTAACATTTCATTCTTGTCAAACACTTGATTTGTGTTAGTTTCATTTGCACTCTGTCACAGGTACAGCCAATTTAGTTTAGGTCACTCTGGACAAAAAGAAAAAACTCCTGAATAGTAGGTAGAAATAAAATTAGGTAACACTTTATTTCGATAGTCCACTTTAGACTACTTTTTTAAACAGTAAGTAACTTTGCAACTACATGTCAACTTGCAGTTAGGGAAGTCGTGGGGGAAGTCGTGGCCTAATGGTTAGAGAGTCGGACTCGTAACCCAAAGGTTGTGGGTTCGAGTCTCGTACTGGCAGGGATTGTAGGTGGGGGGAGTGAATGTACAGTGCTCTCTCCCGATGGGATAAATGCAGAGCACTAATTTCGAGTATGGGTAACCATACTTGGCCACATGTCATGTCACGAGTTAGTAGAGTATTAGTAGACTGTCTGCTTAATATCTTCTAACACTTTCTTTGTCAACTTATTCTACTAACCCTAAACCTACCCTAACAGTCTACTCTGATAGTTAGTAGACATGTAGTTGCAAATTAATGAGAATTAGTTGACATGTAGTTACAAAGTTACTTATAGTTAATAGAATGTCTAAAGTGGACAATCGAAATAAAGTGTAACCTAAAATTATATTATTTCCCTAGACACCTTCCTCTAATGACAATATCTTTTTTTTTTTAGTTTAGATTAAGCAAACCCTTTCGGACACCTCTCCAGACTCTTCATCACCTCAGTTTAAATATTTATATGAGGGGAATCAGTCGTTCCTCTGTTGACATGATTACATCTGAATGATAAATGAAAGAGCAACACAAAGCCAGGGAGGTGGGCACTCAGGCGCGTGGTATCTGCAATCCCAGAGCTCATGCTGGGCCGCAAGCTTGTAGTCTTGTGAAAGACTGCACCATACTGGGACTTTGCATTTGTGCCAAAGCATGCATTTCAGCTGAACATTTTCATGCACAATATGAATGTATTTAAAAAAAAAATTTATAAGAATAGCTGCTCATCTTCATGCTTCCAAACCTGTAAGACCTGTTTTTTTTTTGTGGAATAGAAAATGAGAAATTTTGCAGAATCCCAAATCTTCAGAAGATTTATAATAACTCTGTGAAAGATTTTTTTGTTTTTAATGTTTTTCTCCTCTGTCATAGCTTCTGAAGACTGAAACCAATAACATCTGGCATCACTGCCAAAAAATGTGGCATAATGTGTCATGTTTGCAAATACTGTACATAAATCTGAATGAAATTTGAGTGCTGCAACAGAGAAAAAGATTTTCAGGAATTTCAGCTTGTTTGCCACCCTGTGATATCATATGATTTCAGAAGACTTTGAATATAGTTCATACTGATCACTTTTATTATACTTTTATGGCTGTATTTTGTCACTTGACAGAATCTGTTCTCATTCATTTTCATTGTATGGAAAAGAGCACCTCTGAAATTATGCTAATTTTTTCCTTTTGTGTTCCCTGGAAGAAAGAAAGTCAAATGGGGGAACTAAGTGTGAACCACTGTATCCCTTTAAAAATTGAACAGTGTTGACTTTCAAACTCTCCTTATGTTTGCTATTACTCTTCCAAATGATGTAATGATCTGTATCAATGCATTTTAGGTTAGGCAATCCCACATTGAAATAATGAATTCTGGATGCAGCAACGAGAGCTGGAGGGGCTGAAAATAATGTATTGCCATGTGAGTTGGTTTGAAAACATTGAAAGTGTAGAGATGCATTCAAATTTGACGTACTTTCACACACTCTTTTTCATAGAATGCCAACTTGTGCTTTGCTTCGGTAAATATTTCTGATAGGTTTAGAAGCATGACGTCCTTTTTCAGAGATGAGACCATGATAGCACATAATAGTAGACTGGGACCCCAGAGGAACCTCATGAAAGTGTGTTTACATCAGCCGAGGGAATCAAAGGAAATGTGATTTCATATTAAATCCACTCACTTCTCAATGTGACAAATTGTCCTAGTTTCATATTCACTTGGTAAGGAAGCTAATTTTCGGTAACCGTATTTCTCTGTGCATACATTTTTCCTTTGAACTTACTGGACACATTTTGACTAATGGGGGTAAGAGATTATTGAGCTTCCAGGAGCTGCACATATGAGACCTTTTATAGCGCAGTTATTAGCTTTTGTAGACAGACGGCTTTGAGAGATGTGGAATCAGCTATGAGGACAATCTTTTTAATATAACCTGTCTGCCATTAAGGGAGTTGTGTGCACCAGATCAAATTTACCACAGTCTCCTCATGACATTCCATCCTGGAGGACTCATCATCGCTCATTCTTCGTGTGTGACTACGTCGAAGAGGAGTCACACAAGAGACGAAGCAAAGATGATTTGGGGGAAATTAACTAGGGCTAAAAGCAGCTAGCCACATCCCAATGGTTCAAACCAACACCTCCTGGCCATTAAATATGGAATTTTGATAGAGGTTACTCTTCTATATTTATCTTAGACCTCAGTCCCAGACTTCTGAATATCTTGTTTAGTTTATTCTGGCCAAGAACTGTCTGCTTAGACAGGAAGAGACTGTCTGACTGACATGTCAGCAATTCACAGTTTGTTTTGGTTTTAAATGCTGAGGCAGGTTTATCGGAAGGTCTGTATAAAAAAAGACTGTGTTATTTTGATTTTGTAATCGTTTTTTCCATCTAAAGTAATACATACTGGTAATTGAACAGACATACAAGCAAACTGTATACAACTCGTGGATATCTAGTTAATTTGACCGCATGGCAAATCCGTAATGTTTTCTTCCTCAACCTTTTCTGTTGTAAACATCACTTGATTTTGAGACAGACTCAAGCATTCTGAAATTATGCAAAACTAGCCAATCAGATTAAAGTTTGCCAGATCGAGAAAGAGCTTTCTATATTTTGGATTTTGAGATAACATTTAGGCTTATTAATTTAGCAGAATGCTTTTATCCGTATTTCAAATGTATAATACTGCAATAGGTTACAACAATATTTTTCCAAAAAAAAAGATAAATTCTAGAAAGTTTGTAAGAATGTGCAATTTTTCAACAATTCTTCAGAAGTTCTCAAATATATGTAGAGTTGTTACTGATTTTTGAACTCAGCAAAAAGTCATTTTAGGCATAATCATGAACGGTCAATGATGATCTATTGTTACAGTTTTCATAAATAAGCATTGGTATATAGATGATTACTTTGTCTAGTGCTCTTCTGAATATTTTTAGCATGTCTTTGTGAAAATGTAACTTCAGTACTGCATGAAATAGCATAGACTTCTTCATGGCCAGTGTTTGCATATTTCATTTCATTCTGTAACCTACTTGTTCTACAGATCTCTGTACTAGTGTTAAATGCTACTGTTTTTGATAGCATTAATAACATTTCTTACTGGCTACATTTACATGCAACCAAATAATCCATTTGTAATCGGATTGAGGGCTCAATCAGACTGAAAAACCTTCATGTAAACACCTTAATCGATCCGATTGAGCTCGATCGGAATGAAATTTCGATCGGATTGAAGGGGGTGGTTTATTCCTTTTCTAATACGATTGAGAGTGCATGTAAACACTCGATCAGATTGAACCCCCGAAACTGAAAGTACTGCGCATGTGTAATAGAAATAGCATAATGACGTATGACGCGCAGAACGAGCGGTTCTGTGAAGTGGAGCAGGACAACCTCCCACCAGTCCTTGTTTTGGATTCTCATCCACAGGCAACCCGTTTTGGGCCTGGGAGGGGCATTTTTACTGTGTGATAAATATGAGCAGCACGGCACAGCGGTTTATATGTATATTTATCCGTAAATTAATAAATATTAAATTCTGCTGTTAAAAACGAATAAATGAACCATGTAGGAGAGTGGTTATTATGTGCAAACAGTGAGAAGCTCTATATTTGTGCAGTGTGCGCATGTAAAGAAAAATCAATTCCGATTTGAAGCTTGTGACATATAAACACGCACATCAACCCGGTCACTTTCTTTAGCGTTCATGTAAACACTACATTCAGATTCATCAATCGGAATGAATTCAGTCCGATTGAACCAAAAATTGTGCATGTAAACATAGCCAGTGACATGTATAATTTTCCAACCTGAAGACCTAATTGAAAATACATTCAAAGACTTACAATTCAGATGGAGACGTTTCACAGAAAGAACACACAAATAAACACACATTCATGCACATACACTCAATTAAACCTAACACTGCATCCATACTATGGCCTAATTACACACATTTTTCACATTCACCTGCAAAAACTCTGAATGTCCACCTTTTTGAGCATACGTCCAGACCGTTTTGGAATTAAAATATGACTCACAACATAATAACCGGCCTTTCCTTGAATAAAAACTCCGATGTCCTTCAAAATAATCATTAAAATTAATAGATTTTTGGCCAGTTGTCCTCACACACATCCACCTCTCACCGAAAGTGACTCATCTGTCCAACAAAACAACACTGAATAAAGAAACATTATTAAATAATAAAAATGGCCATGTCTGAGCTAGTTTTTTGTACGCTGCTTTGTGTGGTGATGTTTGAGTGTGTGTATGTCTGAGCATCCAGTGCTGCTTTTCTAAACTCCCTACATCATTTTATATAAGATTTCCTGAACCGTACAAAAGGCGACTTTCAGTTGGAGCATGTGGACTGTGCCAGACTGTCTTATTATGTGGCTTATCAATTCTTTAACACACCGACCTACCTTCGGACTAGCAAACACCCACAAACAAAAACTCACATAAAAATCCTATTAAACCAGTTAATAGAAGTTCGTAATCACACAGTCTTTATACGAGGGACATGTATTCACCTACTTGTGAGCATGACCCAAATGCCAGGCAGGTTCATCTTGGGGACCCACGTCCTAAGACAAATGAGCCTATTCCGTCATAGCTGCAAATTCAGCAGCAACTTCAACTACTTCACTTAAAGTGGGACTTCAGACTCCATTCAATTCAATTCAAATGTTGGTTTTACTTCTGGAGGTCAAAAAGTATAACACTTTCAGTGCAAAAAAAATGCCTCTGGAGAATAGAGAAAGACAGGGGGTGAGTGAGTTAGAATGATAGAATAAAAAAGAGAGAGCCATACGGAGAGTAACTGTGATGGAGCGGAGGAGAGAATGATGAATGATTGTGAGTGAAAGCCAGAGAGAGATAGAGGAGAGAAGAAAGAGGAACGTAGGGTGGGGGAAAACAAATCTAATTCCTTGCAGGATTGCTGGTGTCAAACGTTCTTATGGGCGTCCTCCCATGTAACTTTCCACTCTCGCTCTTTTGGCTCTTGCTCTCTGACTGAACTCTGGAAGTATTCTCTCTGTTAAATGTTGTATTTCTACTAAATTCTATTCTAAGTAGAATGTAAAACACCAAACATTTGGCTTAACAATCATAACGTCTTTACCTCCAGTCTGGTGTTCTGAGTATTGATTATCGCTTACTCTAAGGTGGGATTAAAATTAAATGAATTTAGGCATTATAAAAATACACAAAAGCACAACGCAGAATCAAAATATGCTCTGTACAGTGGCGTAACTTTGCGTTGAAAAGTGGTGGGGACACCGTGCAACTCGTTTTGCTAGTTTTTTATTTAATAACCTAATTTACTTGGGGACTGAGTTTAGAGTTGGACAAACTTAATTTTTGCTTTTCAAAAAATACATCGATGTACCAGGGGCGGCACCAGATAATTTTGAACGCAGGTGCTGAGGGGGTGCTAGATCATTGACAGAGGGAGCTGGGCAATTCAGGGCTCCAGACTCATTCTTCCCACTGGTCGCTCTTTTGCTATTAACTTTCTCAGTTGGCTGCACGAGCACGTTTTTTTTTTTTTGCGCTACAACATGCTATTAATCAATGCATGCTGATGAACTTTTATCGTAGTTTATAGTTATATGGAAACGAAAGTAGTTAACATTCAACCCGTTCTTTTTCATCAGTAGTATTATTTGTGATTTGAATTTTGTGAACGGGAGTTCCTCTTTTGCCATGTTA
>NW_015549711.1:431564-438254 GCF_001515605.1 Sinocyclocheilus anshuiensis
TTGCACCCGACACTGACTCAGAAAGCACTAGTTTATTAGTAAATAATTGAAATGTCTTCTTTTCCCCCGACACGTTCATAATCACTTTGCCTGTGCTTTGAGGCAATTGCTTTATGCGCGAGCTTGAGCGCTGAATAGGCTCTATCCTAATTCGTCTGCCTATAGCCTATATTGAAGTATGGTTAATATATTATTATATTAATCAATTTAATATAACGTGCGACTAGTTGACTAGAAAAATCTTTAGTAGAGGGCAGGCCTACTTAGCAAAAATAATGATCTTTAAAAAAGCATCATATGACCCCTTTAAGTGTTAGCCAAAACAAACCTGGCAATTAAGATATCAAACATAACTCATTAGCCTTGGCTCATGTTGGTGTGCTTATTATAAATAGCTCAGCATAGTGCTTGAAAAATATTTTAAACATCTTATTATTAAAAAAAAAAAAGAAAGAAAACTGATACGCCTTCTCTAGAGACTAGAATACCAGAAAAGTTTGGACACTGAACCCTTTTGGACTCTAAAGTCACACTTAAAATGTCTGAATGGCATTACATTTGATGCAAAATATGAAACCAAGTGCCATCTGCAAACAAATTTACTTAAAACGGCATAAGCTTTTTTTTCTTCTTTTTTTGTAAACTAACTATTTTCACATTTCTGAGCCATTTTCTGCAATTACATTTCCACTCAAATTCACACAGGTGTCCTTACAGAATTACCATTGGCATAGTTCATCACATTAACTATAAACATTTTTGACAATCAGAAATTTTACAAGTATAACATTTCTGTTGTTTTATTATTTAAAACATAAACCTCTTTTTGTCAAATGTTTTTAATGAATGTAATGTTTTTAATTAAAAATGTTTTTTAAATGTAAACCTTTTTAAACTATATACGCAGTGATACTGATATGGTTGTGATGTAACGGCTTGTATAATATTTATTTATTCATTCATTCTCTGATCAGATATGTGTGTGCATATGTACAATATATTGTATATATTATGCAAAATCTGTCATTTTATTTCCACATTTATTTCAAAACATTTATGTTTAATATTGTACATGTGGTCCTTTTCCACATAAAAAAATAAAATAAATAAAAATAAAAGTATGTTTTATGCTATATTTCTTTCAAATACATGTCACTTGGTTTTGATCCTTCATAAAGTGGTACAGGTACAATTTTTGTAAACTCTATTATTACAAGTGCAATGTTGAGATGAGTTCTATAACAATAACAATAACAAAGAAATTAAATTTGACAAATAAAACATTACATTTATATACTGTATCTTTGCCTGCTACATATAAAACTGCCACTGCGTGACAGCCATCTACTTATCAACAAAAAGAAAACCTGTGACAGACACATATCTGTGTGGGGAATTTGGAAAAAAAAATTGAAAAATCTAAACCATATGCTCAATGCTTGGTGACACACAAAGAGCCAGAGAATGATTTTCTTTTGCTATAAGTAGCTAACATTTTTCCTTCATACACTCAGTGTTCTGGCAGGCGGCCTGTTCCCCTACCCCCATCCTTAGGGAAGAGCATCTGTGTGTGTGTCTTTGTTTCAGCGTATAAAATTACATCCGCCTGACATGCATTCAGCCAAGCTCCAAACAGCACAGTGACTCATTACATCATCACCAGAAAAGCCAGAAGTTCAATCAAACGTCCAGATTCTCATGGCCTGTGAGTGAGCGCACAAACGTGTTTTCTGTCGATTTGTGAAGTCGACTATTAAGTGAACATGCGAGCCTGTGAGAGACACCAGCAGTCAGGGTGAAACGACAAAGCTGCGTTCACACCGACAGCTATTAAATCGCTTGAGATCGCAGAGCCTAGCTGTTGGTTTCCAGTAGAAACCTCACACTGGTAGTTGTTGCTTTGGTCCTCATCTGCATAAAGCCGAGCTGTGTTCTTGCTGCACTGGCAACAGTCGCTGCAGCCAGTATGTTGCAGGAAATCGCCAACTATTATAGAAAATGAATATCTGATCGTTTTGTTGCACCATATAAAGTAGGGGTGTAACGGTACACGTATACGGACTGAAAAATTTCGGTATGGGCCTTTCGGTACGCATGTGTACCGAACAAATTGTTCCATTTTTCAGGAAATTCAGACAATAAATGCTGTTTTGACACTCTTTGATGTGGCGCAACTGATCGCTGTATAGAAGTTGAAAAAGTTGAATTGATATGTAATATCATGTTGTTACTCCCGTTTGTATATTGTTGTTAATAAAAAAAATATAAAATAAACGAAGTACGTACCGAACCGTCATGTTTGTTTACCAATACACCCCTAATATAAAGTAATTCATGTTCCAGTAAAATGAGTAACCTTGCCATTTCCATGAAATGTGGCCATGTGATTGGTTATTTCTCTCTACAGATGGTGACATATTCACAGGCTGCACCTAAATGCCAAGAAGTTGCCACCACATCAACAGTCAGCACCGGTGGCAAAACAACAGCTGACAGAATCTGTTTGGCTCCAGACACTCAAGAGTCAAAAACGTCATGTTTATTCAAACCGAGCACATGCTTCACTCAAATTCTGTGGATTTCAGATAGTGGATTTTTAAATCTGTGGATTTTATATAGTGGATTACTAATGGTCCAGACTTGCATGACTTCTCCCTCATGGATCAAAGTGTCGAACAACCTAGAATATCCTGTCTTACATTTATAATGAACTAATAAATAGTTCAAATGTGTTTTTTTTTTCCTTTTGATTATGTCTTATCTTGCTTAGGGCACCAAGTGAGCCAGAACTGGCCTTAGTGCCCCATCAAAAAATAGGTTCATGATGTCTTTACTGACTCATCCCACACATACGGGCCATAAAACAGACACTACCTCCATACTGGACAAAAAGAAATACTGGTAAGACTGTCAAACTTCCCATGAAGAACCACACACACAGGACATGATGTCCATGGATTGACGATTTAGGGCCAGATTTACTAACATCTTTTGGCGTTAAAATAGTACTGTCAGGATTTACTAAA
This sequence comes from Sinocyclocheilus anshuiensis, assembly GCF_001515605.1. Classification (NCBI taxonomy): domain Eukaryota; kingdom Metazoa; phylum Chordata; class Actinopteri; order Cypriniformes; family Cyprinidae; genus Sinocyclocheilus; species Sinocyclocheilus anshuiensis. The sequence continues at coordinate 434,591 of NW_015549711.1, forward strand.
GACGCGCAGAGAAGAAATTGCACTGAAAAGGCGCATGGAGAGTTTCCCTTTCAGACGCAAAATTTATGGGAGGGGAGTATTAAACTGAATCACACAATGTGATTTACTAACGTTTGCGCTCATCCAATTACTGGTATTTGCGGCATTATTTAACGCCAAAAAAGCATGTCTTAAAGCAGGCAGTAATTTGCACTGCTCTTGGTAGATTGTGCTGGTCATTATAGAAATGATGACTCTAACGCTAATTTGCTCTGTTTAGCAAATCCGGCCCTTAGTATTTACGCAACATGTTACATGAAAAAATAGAGGTAAATATGTTAATGTTTATTATTGTAGGTTCATCATTGTTCTGAGGTAGGTTCAACTGGACTTGTTTTAGGGCATTTAGCTTGACATTTTCAGGTTGTCTAAGGGTTTCACAACAAGCCAAGAAGGTTAGATGCATCCGAAGGGCATTGAGTTTGAGACGGAGCACAGATGTCAATATAACAGAGAAATCAGACATCAGTGGATGTTCCAGTGAAGTGCACAAGGATGTGTGCGCACTCACAATTGAGTGGCCGTGTTGCACATGAAATGCATGTGAACACTATTCAAGGATAGGAAAATTTCATGGAGAGCTGGGACTTTAAATCAACCAGTGGGAATGGATTCTTCTGGTCAGGTCAAACTATTTCACTAGTGAACTTATGAATTATTTATATGGTATGTAATATTTATATGAGGTTTTCAGTGGCTAATATAGACAACTGGAGAGTGGGTGGCTGATATACATGGTATGTAATATTCATATGGCTTTTAAAAAACATCCAGGGCTGCATTTCCCAAAAGCATTGTAAGCCTAAGTACATTGTAGACCCATTGCCACCAATGGATCTACGACCAACTTAGGCTTACGATGCTTTTGGGAAACGCAGCCCAGATGGGTAAATAGATGAAGAAATGGGTAGAATATTACTCCAGGCTACACTCCAGAACTGTCACCACTGAATGCTCATCATGCGACAACTGGACACAGAACGGGGCGCCATGATTAGAGCAGCTGCTTGAAACTCCACTACATTGTTGTCATTGACTTGAATAAAGCGGGGCTCTTTTAGATGCTTCAGAAGGCAGGCGGTCTCCTAGACTGCACGGAATCATCATGCTCTTCCAAAAGAACATGAAGGAAAAGCTTTTTAGTTGCTTGTTAGAAACTCTGAATGTTAGAACACCTGCAGCGACCAAACACAAGGGTCTGTCTGGATTCCAGGCCTTCCTCATAATGGAAGAATCTAAAATACACACCAACCGAGTTTCTCTACAAGCTTTCATAACTCAGATAACAAGAATCAGAACCCTAGGGTGCTTATCAGGAGCTGCTTTCTGGCAGTGATGCTGCCACCGCAAGCTGCAAGAGGCAACAACTATGAACTACGAACAAGTACCCAATAGACTGGCTTGTTAGACATTGGCTTGACCATCTTCATGAAGAAAAAATCACTACGTTGTCCATTAGATTACATATCACAAAAACTTTTGCCACATGGCTGAAATCCACAAACATCCATTATTGCACAACACACCATATTGTTTTGAAAACTTACTGCTGAGACCAAGACAACAGTGTACAAAGTGTCTTCAGTACACCATCTAACTAAATATCACCCTAGTGTGTAGTGCCCTGACAGTTTGCATGAATAAAATTCTGCATGAATAAAATTATACTGTGTATATATATATATATATATATATATATATATATATATATATATGTATGTGGTGTATATTTAAATTTTTTATATATATATATATATATATGTATGTGGTGAATATTTAAATTTTTTATTATGGTAACCTAGTCTTACCTTAAATGATGTATCAGTCTCTTGCTGTGCTGTTCTGCAAGAGATCCAGTGTGCTGTCACTCTTTGTCCTCTGTCTTCCACTGAAAAGAAAGAGATACACTGAGATGATGGGAGGGAATAAATGTTTACTGACTTTTAAGCCTCACTTTTAGGGTCATTGACATCCAAGAGTGTCCATGATAAAGAAAAGGAAAAATGTTGTTAAAATCTAGTTTAAAATGCATGTGACACGCTCTTAGAAATGTACTCTTTTTTTATTAATCTTGATTCCATCTTGATTTCAACAAATTTCAAGTTTAATTTTAATGAATCTAAAAAGTCATGCGGTACAACCATCAAGAAAAAAAGTACAAAGAAAAACATTTTCCTTACATCTTGAACACATGTGATTATTACTTTCAAAATGTTTTTAAATTTACACTACCGTTTAAAAGTTTTGGGTAGGTAAGATTTTATGTATTATTTAAGAAGTTAATACTTTTAATCAGCAAGGATGCATTAAATTGACTTTTATAACGATAGATGTCCATTTCATTGTATAGCAGTTTTTTTGTATAACTGTTTTCATATTGATATTAATAAGAAATGTTTCTTGAGCACCAAATCAGCATATTTGAATTATTTATGAGAGTTTATATTAGTAGTGTAATGGCTGCTAAACAAACAGCAGGAATAAATTAGGATTTAGTTGGGAAAATTATATTTAATTTTTTCACAATTCGCTACTGTAAGGAGCACAGAGCGAGGAGACGTGGAGTATACTTCAAACAAACAGACTTTAATTACCATCAATGGAACCAGGAACACACACGTAGCGGGGAAAGACGAACATTCAATACCAGACAACCAAACTCAGAACAGGACTCACAATAAATACGGAACAGGAACTTTCTCTGGGCTAGACATGGGAACAGGAACGTTCTCGGGGCTAAACATGGGAACAGGAACTTTCTCTGTGCTAAAATCGACCTGGCTGATTATCGGCGCCGATATTAAGCATTTTTATGATTATCGGTGCCGATATTAAACATTTTTATGATTCCCAGAAGGCACATCCTCGCGCCGTAGAACAACAGAGGGGGGGCACGAGTGGGTACTTGGGAGGAGGCTCGGGAGGAGGACGGAGGAGGATCCGGAGGGCCAAAGCGGAGCAGATGGGGCCGGCGACTGACGCGGAGGCGTGGATCCGAAAGGCCGCGGTGGAGCCGAAGCGACAGAGGACTGAGGAGGAGCCGAAGGGATGAAGGAGCCTGACGGAGCCGGAGGGAAGGAGGGACGAGGCGCAGGATGGTTGACGCCAGACCAAGGCGGAGCCGGAGGGACGAGGGAGACCCCCGGAGCTAGTGGACTGCCTGGCCATGGCGGAGAGGAGGGAGCTAGGAGCCATGGTGGAGCCGACCGGTCCACGGGCCGAGGCGGAGTCCTGGGCTTAGAGGCTGGAGGCGGAGTCAATGGATACTCCAGCCCAGGCGACGCTGGAGGATGGCAGTCCCGCGGAGCTCGCACCGTGCTGATGGTGGGCTGAGGGCGAGCATAGCATTTTTATGATTATCGGTATCGATCATTTTCAAAACCGATTCGCTGATAAAATAACAATTTTGAAACGCACTATTTGGCTCTGATGCAGCCTGTCAGAACACACCACTGTGACCTAAAGCAATATCCGCCCATCGCCCATCTGATTTGTTCGGAGTCACGAGTCCGACCAATCAATGCGGAATTCACTCTCACTCCAAAAGCACTTGCTAACTGCAGCTGCTTCAGTGATCACGCATCAGTTGTCTCTCAAAGGTAAGGCAGCAGCAGACGTTGCTTAA
>NW_015549711.1:438401-443810 GCF_001515605.1 Sinocyclocheilus anshuiensis
CCTCAATATTATCTATGATTTCCGCGATGCAGAAAATGTGGACGGAATCGCGGAATCCAGTCATATAAATGGAATTTACTGTATGACGCGGAATGTCACGGAATTTGTCAAAGTTTGGATGAATTAATCAAAAGTAGGTCAGTACACTTAAATAGAGTCGCGATATGGACTAGTAATATTAAGCCGCAAAAATACTATTTAAATATTAATCCTCCATGTTCTGTGTGTCTGTGTATGTAAATGGCACAGACGCGTGGTTTTGTTTTCTACACATACAAAGTGTGCGACGCTCGCGGTGATTTCAGCTTCTGTCGACATGAGGACATAGATACATGAACAACATCTCCAGAACTGCTCTGACTCCCTCTGAGAGTCACTTCATGATCATTTGACAGTTTCATTTGAGTAAAACTGCAGTGTTTCCCACAGACTTGCACTCGTTTGTGGCGGCATATATATGCAAATTCATTCTTTGGCAGCAGGAGGTGCCAACAGGAGTGGTAGAGATCCTCGGTACACAAAGCATTGCTCCACTCACAAACGCTGCTTTATCAGATATTACATGCAAGAAGAAATGAAAATGACATCCAAAATTTTCTGAAGACAGTCGGTTTCCTTCAGAATTACCATCAATGGAACCAGGAATACACACGTAGCGGGGAAAGACGAACATTCAATACCAGACAACCAAACTCAGAACAGGACTCACTATAAATACACAGGACTTGACGAGGGGATGACGAGACACACCTGGAACTAATGAACAATCAACATGAGGGAAAACTGGGTCATGGAGCACGTGGAGAGGGAAAAACACACAGATAGAGTCCAGGGGCGTGACAAATATATAGTTGGGAAAAATAAATTTAATATATATATTAAAATAGAAAACAGATTTTTAAAATTGTAATAAAAATTCACAATATTATGCAAAATAAATGCAGCCTTGGTAAGCATAAGAGACTTCTTTCAAAAACAATAAAAAATGATTACTGATCCCAATCATTTGAACAGTAGTGTATTTTTAATATATATTTTAACAAATATCTTCCTTTCAATTAAGTTTTGAGTGGTGGTATCATATGACATTTTTCGTGACCTTGTGTCATGTCACAATAAAAAAGCCAAATGATCTGAGACTTATTGAATTAGGGGCATGGTCTGGTTTCAATGTGTACCCCGAGATGAAATCCTGCAGGCGCTCCCAGACTACTAACAATGTTTGTGCTTTTATCAAGCCTGAAACCTTATGAAAGTTGAACATGGATGTGTTACTTATGAGAGTACAACATAGTTTGGCAATCTAGGCCTGGTATTAAGTTAATGAACTCTAGAGAGGCAGCTGAAAGTGGGCAGCAGGTCACACTATTAATCTCCCTCCAATCACTCATGATTAAGAGGAATAATCATCCTCATAAATCATTTTGTACGTCTCAGCTTTCATGCACTTGATTTAAAGCTCTTGAGGGATCCGAAATTAGACGCTAAAATTACAAGCTTTTACAAGTTGATTATCAGCACAGCAAAACTGGCTATGCATTCTGTCTGATAAAGAGAAGAACAAGAGGGGAGAGGTAATGAGAGGTGTGGATTTTTCTCTTACCTCCCTCTCTTTTCCTCAACGATAGCACTTTTCTTTGCAAAAAGAAACAAATAAGCATCCCCTCTCAGCTTGATCCCAGACATTTGGGGTCTCACACAGAGCTGTCATGCACACAAATGTGGAAAAATAAGATCATTACTGACCTCGCCATATCCATTTATGGCTGGAGTTTATAAAATATGACACGCGGTAAAAGGAAGCAATAGAATTGATCGGGAGGGGAGTGTGTCAGCATGCTCCTCACAAGACCATCCTTTTTCCAATTTGCTTTTCTATTTCCAAATTGTAATGGTCTCATCTCTTCTAATGCTAAAATATCTTGACTCGTCTAAAATCAGCGCCATCTAAATCGCTGCAGCTTGTCAATCACAACGCAATGTTTCGCAAAGTCTATTCTGGTTGTAAACGCAGTTCTTTTCCACAATAAACATCATCAAAGGCCAAGTTTGAGCTCTGGGGATGTAAAATGATCAGCCTGTCGCCTGCACAACATAAATCCAGAGAATCCATCAACGCAGACTATGGCCCTCTAGAGAAAACCATTTTCCAAAACTAATAGGTTTAGAGAACGCATTAGCTGCAAGCCAGCCTAAGACATTGTTCCCAAAGAATGATCTAAGAAGGCCAGAGCTGGCTTGAGGGCAGTTGCTCTTCAAACACAGCGAAACTGACCTTCCTCTGGTTGACAATTATCTGCCCGTCAAGTCACTCAACTGCCATGGGGGTCCCAAAGAGCCTTACTTTTTCACTTCCTCTCTTACCAGGCTTTTTAGGAACAGACCTCAGGAGAAAAGTAGAAGTCTGAAGGAGAAGAGGATTAGAATTCTTCCTCTTTTTGCTATCTGTTCACTTTCCTCTCTTGCTTTCCTTGGAGTATCACTATCACACAAAAAAAGCAAAAATAGCATTTTATATATTTATATACAGTATATTTATAATTACTTCAAATATCAACTTACATATTTCACTCAATTTATGTACACCTTAAAAAGGTAGGAATATTTAAAAAACTGAGATTTCCTCATATTTTAACACCTCCACACAGGAATGTGTGTAAAATCTTTGATTTTCTGATTCTCACGCCTCATTACGGAGATGAACAATATTGAGGTCAGACCTGAGGATGGGATAGGTTGAGTGTAACTGACAGAGCCGACCGGATGTCAGCTTTAAAATGTCACAAATGAAATATTGCAACAGATGTTACAGAAGCGGGTTACACCCATACTGTGTTCTAAAGAGGCCTAATGAGTGTGTCCAGATATCCAGCACAGATGTAAGAAAGCACATAAGATCCATAAAGCAACATTGCTGTTAGGATTACGTATCGATCACAAGGTGAGGACAGAATACAAACAGAGAGAAAAACAGACAAGATCATTATGATTTCCTGTCACTACTGAGAGAGATAGAAGGGGAGAAAGAGAGAGAGAGAGAGAGAGATGAAAAGGGTGTTTAAAATTTGCGACCAATATGGGTTCTTCAAGAGAGTGGCCAAATGGCTGGTACAATGCTGATATATAGCCAACCTAATGCAATTTAATGAAACACAAAATTGCTTAAATGAAATAAAATATGGAAATGCAATGGCAATGTATTGTGCATAATATTTGCTCAAAAACAAAGATTTATAATGAAAAGATTTTTAATAAAAGCTATTTTTTACTGGTTCAATATTTTCCTATCCCAGCTTAATGTTTTAGAAATATGCAATTTGTAAGTTGACTTCTCAGAAAAGGCTAGCTAGCACAAAAAGCTAGCTTAACACAGAAACATTAGCAAAGCTAATGCCATGTGTTTGGGACGTAACTATCTGTTCTATATGGTGACTTCAGAAACGATACTATTATAAATTATGCTCTTCGACTTTAATTGCAATAAATTGTCAAAATTGTTTATTGGCAAGGATACACACAAGGGAAGAACATTTAAACCCTTAAATGGGCAGTGTAAAACTGGGTAAAATCTGGTATGAAACTCTGGCATCAACAAACAACCTTTCTACATTTTAACAAATGAACTAATTAACTTTATGTTTATATTGTCTAAATTCAAGCGATTAACTGGCCTGGCCAATATATCAGTCTATCACAGCAGCTGTCTGACTGTGTGAGGAATTCCACACATCATCTGTGTGACTGACCAATCTATAGACCATTGCTGAGAGACAGAGACTGAAAAAAACATGTCAATATCAGATTGACAGGAAGCATCTGCAATTTAGTATGTCCAAAACACTCTAAAAGATGCTGCATGGTGCAGATGACGGACTACGATTTGTGTGTGTGTGTGTGCGCGCGAGATAAGCTGGCACAAGATTGAATGTTGCTTCTGTGTGGGGGATCTCTCCTCTGAATTGTGCCTGGTGCGTGTGTGAGAGGGGAGACAGAAAGAAAGAGAGATAGAGCGGTTTGAATGGAACTGTTTCTATCACTGTTTCCAGGGTGCCGTTTTAAACCAAATGCAATCACAAAGCGCTGCAGGGACCGGGCGTCTTCAGTGACAGCTCTAAACAACACAGGCAAACTCCTCCTTTACCTTCCAACTAACAGCTCCGCCATGCTCCCCATCTCTGTCTGCAGCTTTTTGTCTCTCTGATTCACTCTCTGATTACCTTTGTCTCTCTTTTTATCTCTCTCTCTAACACACACACTCTTTCTCTCTCGCTCATTATATAGCACCTAAGAATGTCAATTTATAATGCAATCTGACTCATACAGCCTTCAATATTTTTTTTGTTCAAATGCCACGAGCGTTGCTTGTGTAGGAGTGCACTAAAGTCCCCTCGCACTTCAAACTGTTCTGAGATACACTGATTTGTGTTAAGTCTTTATCAAAGTTCATGCTGCTCTAGTTGATGAACAATGGACACACAAAGCACGAGTACTATTTGGAATGCTAACAATCTGTGCAAGCTTGTAAAAGAAGTGCAATTTAGAATACTTTTAAAAAGGGTAGTTATCATAAATAATATAATATTTAATGTTTTCAGACACTAAATGTGACATTGCATGCTGTTTACAATGAAATGAAAATGTCTTATAGGTTAAATTGATATTAAATGCAATAATTTTGACCGACTTAAAGGCACAATATGTAATTTTCGCCGCTAGAGGGCGCTTATTCAAAATAAACAAAGAAGTAAAGGCGTAGTTTGATGACGCCGTTACTGAGTGTGGAATCATGGGAGTTGTCATCTTCATCCCCACAGCTGAAGCAATCCGACGGCAGAAATCGTGTTCATGGATGAGCTAATGATTTATTAACGTAATAGAATGAAGCAGGGTGAGGCTGAAAGCCGTCTAAGCAAAACGAGGCCGCTGAACGAGCGCGACACACGGCTCGAAAGCAGCGGAGCTTTTATTATGCCACAGTCGACCGCTTCCGCTCCTTCTGGTCGTGCGTATGTGGGGGAAAAAAGCAGCGCTGTTTTATCATACTAGATACTTTTGAACGTTCTGTTATAATGCTAATCTGTGCGGTCATCACCGGCCTATTAAAATGCACAACATATTAAAGCGTCTTTGCTGTTTCCATGTTTTCTACAAACAGCACTTACAAACATCTTTATATGTAATTTCAGAATTACTTTTTTTTTTAATGTACTGATGACAACCATTTATGGTAAGCTAAGAAATGTTTTAACATAATTTCTATTGAAACTTAGGAAACAATTTATTTTAAGGTGTTAATTAATATTATTCAGTACTTAAATGTATAATTACACTGTAACAAAGACACCTTCAAATAAAGTGTAACCGAAACTTATTAGGGATGCACCGAATGTTCGGCAACCGAAATTCTTC
>NW_015549711.1:444060-456288 GCF_001515605.1 Sinocyclocheilus anshuiensis
GCAGATCTGCTTGTTAACCAGGGTTCAAAGTCCAAAGCGCGAGGAAAATCTGCGCTGATACAGTCGTCAGTTGCTCAGTCATATTTTTATGACTTTTTACAAGGCATGTGACAATGCGATACGTACGACGTATTCGTAATGAGACTCATTCATAAATCTCTTGTCAACAAAAATTAGCATTGAGGTCTTCCTGCGCGTTTCCGCCAAAATAAAAGTTGAGATGTATTCGGCCTTCGGCCCTGTGTTTAATTTTCTTCGGTTTCCGCTTCGGCCAAGAATTTTCATTTCGGTGCATCCCTAAAACTTATGTCATGTATACATACACATTTGTAATTATGAAGTTATATTTTAGTACATTTAACATATATTAATTTTAAAAGCAAATTTAAATACATACACTACACTTAAAATTACAATCAAGTAATTTACATGAGCTAAGATCAAAATTGTCAAGAGTCAAGATATTAAAAGTGTAGGCTTTAAAGCATGACAAAAGATGATTAATGATTAATAATAAAGAATTAAAATGTACTTTAAAGCTAAGCTACTTAAGTGTGTTAAGAAATAGTCATGAAACTGTACTGTAAGTTCACTTAAGTAGCCTTTTATTTCAATATTATATTATCTTCAAGTACATTTTTTTAAATATACTTTTAAAATTTGAAGTACACTACAAGTACACATTCAACACAATTTAATATACTTTTTCCACAAGGGCAGCATGCAGTACAACTTGATAATATTCGGAATTTGAAGTACATGCTGTATTTAAAAAGACAGAGAGGATTTATAATGATGTACAGTGGAACTACAGCTTGAGAAAAGATGGCGTTATAATAAGATTCCATGCCACAAAAGTCGCTTTCACGAGGAAAAACAACCATTATCTATTGTGTGAGCCAATTTATAAAAGTCATTAACATGATGGAAAAACTGTAGTCCAGGGACTAATGGAACATTCCAGGAACAAGGGGCTTTTTAGACATACTGATGAAACCCAAAGTCATCCATCTTTCTTCTCATTGCATAAACATAAGGCGTATAAATGAATAATGGTGATATAACTAACCCATGCAGCTTTAGCGAGCACAAAGCGCTGTGAGTAGACCACTGCAAAAAGCCTGCCTTATTTATAGCTCCTGTGTTATGTGCATATTTCAAATAAGTCTACAATGCATGAACCCAGGCCTTCCTCGTAGAGAAGAATTCTTTGAACTTTTATACTGTAGCGGTTTGTATTTAATTGTGATGCAAGCATTATCTTCCACCATTTATCTCATTTGCAGTTTTTCAAGCGTTCACATCATTCTGCAACAAATAGCACAGTATATAGAAAACACGCAGGCTGTCCCCAGTCGAATAGGACTGTTTACAGACTATTTACTATTGAATCACAACACTATTGATATTCCTCTTCATATTCTTTTTTCTCTGCAATTAATTCAGCATGAACAGCTTAAAGTACAGACCTATTTCAAACTACACTGTATTAGAGTACAAGAAAATTGTTTGACTTCAAAATTTCCCATGTAATTCTAATTTGTTACTTGCCAGTTTTTGTAATTATTTGTGAAAATTACTAGCAATTTGAGTAAACTTTTTCTTTTTTTCAGTGTGAGTATTCAACGTTTTATGAATTGAACAATGTCACACTGGTTCTGGTGAGTTTTTTTTTTTTTAATAACTAACTAATTGAAAGTAAATTCATTCATTTAAGTGAAAGCTAGACTGGTCAGTGTTTATAATAAATATTTGACACTATGAGTATCTGAATGACAGGCAAGGAAAAGCACATTTTGTGAACAAACTGAATAAGCCGGAGATTGCACCCAAACATAGATGAATAAAGTTTTATGTTCAGCATAAAAGTAATCCTGAAGTCCTCCAAGGCCAGCTTTACTACGGTCGATACCTGTTTTGAGATGAAAGATGGCATCAATTAACAACTTGCATTGTATGAAAAGAGAGAGCGAAAGAAAGACTGCAGAGATACAATAGACATTACTATGTAGGAAATCGATTGTCCAGATGAGTGGTCAGTTATTCCAGACAACAGAAATTCATTAAACAAATATATTTGACTTGAAGTATTTTAGAAAGCTATGTGTAATAATCTAAAATAATAATCCCTTGACACAAAAACTTTTTTTTTTTGGTTTTGTAGCCTCTTTTGTCCCAATATTCTCAGTATAAGAATCAGTACTTATAATGTTTTCACTATTGAAAACTGAATAGGCAGTGAAGTCATTTTAATATTTGCATTCTAAATTGGGATTTAATTTCTTGGATTTTTTTTTTGCATTAACAATGTATATTGGTCTTTTCCTCATTAAATATATAAATAAAGCAGAGAACCTGCATTGCTTGCAATCAGCAATATTAGGAAATGCAAATATATTTTTTATTATTATGTCACAAGACTTTCTTCCAGTTTAAGTAGAAGTAACAATAGGCTAGCTTTGTGCATAATTAATAATGTAGGTATAAACAAGCCATAAGTATGTTAAAGGGATAGTTCACCCAAAAATGAAAATTCTGTCATTAATTACTCACCCTCATGTCGTTTCAAACCCGTAAGACCTTCGTTCATCTTCGGAACACAAATTAAGATATTTTTGATGGAATCAGAGAGCTCTCTGACCCTGCATAGACAGCAATACAACTGAAATGTTCCCAAGTCCAGAGACGTAGCAAGGAGATCTGTAAAATAATCCATGTGAAATCAGGGGTTCAACCGTAATTTTACGAAGTTACGAGAATACTTTTTGTGCGCAAAAAAATATAAAAAAAAAAGAATTTATTCAACAATTCGTCTCCTCTGCATCACCCTGTAGTGCCATTTTGGAGAGTATCCGCTGGACGTAAACAACGTATGCTGTTCTGTGTCAGCTGCGTCACGTGGATATGCTGTTTTTATTCAGATCAAATCACAACAACGTAGGAAACAGATCCGGCATGACGCAGCTGACACAGAACAGCATACGTTGCTTACGTCCAGCGGATACTCTCCAAAAAGTCGTAATTTTTTTTTCTTTTGCGCACAAAAAGTATTCTCGTAGCTCCGTAAAATTACGGTTGAACCACTCATGTCACATGGATTATTTTACCGATCTCCTTACTACGTTTCTGGCCTTGGGAACATTTCAGTTGCGTTGCTGTCTATGGGAGGGTCAGATAGCTCTCAGATTCCATCAAAAATATCTTAATTTGTGTTCCGAAGATGAACGAAGGTCTTACGGGTTTGAAATGACATGAGGGTGAGTAATTAATGACAGAATTTTCATTTTTGGGTGAACTAACCCTTTAACATCAACTTCTTAGCTCAGCAGAATATTTGCTCTTGCTAGTAGCTCTTGCCTGCCATAGATAATATCTCTAGCCTTGTTATAAATGCATTAAAGGTCTGTCACACAATATGGAGACTGAAGCTCAGTGCAGGTCCCAGAGTCCCCAGTCAAATCTCAGAGAGATGTAGCAACTTCTCCAAACAAGCAGGACAAGCAGAGAGTTCGTGTCGTTTCTGTTGGAACAGGACTGTACCTGATATCCTGAGACCAACCGCCTGTTTGAGTTTCTTTAAACCACACAGTGTTTAAATGACAGAGTAGTGATGCCTGTGATGAAATATTCTAATGGGAAAAAATGGTCAACGGTCTTCCGTTTTCTCTTTCATTTGCTGATCAGTGAAAATCTGGGGTGTTAATAAAGTGAACTTCTTGAATGCTGGGTGTCATGTTGTGGTTTGTAATACTGACAGACAGTAATGGATTTGCAGCATCAATAACAGTTGGTTTTAATGGAGTCCATCACACATCATTGTTTTACACAACTGAAAGACTGACTAATGTCTAAAGATCAAATCGATTTGTTTTGTGCCATTCAGTGGTTTGACAGAAATGTGTCGCTTTTAAATGGGGATTCTGGTTGTGGTCCTCTAAATTTACCTATTATAGCCTACATTAACGATTAGTCTACTTCTGAACAAGAAATAGGGGAAAAAGAGCATGTAGGTTATAAAAAAAATCTGAAATATATTTAATGCAATTCTTTTAAAAGTTTGTTTACACAGACTTTATAATGACTTGATCATTTTGCATAATAGCAGCCCAATAATTAAATAAATATCAAACAACAAAAATATTTAATCACCAACTAGAACCTATCGTTGTCGTGAGCAGCCTACTATGATTTCAGTATCTACTTTGTTATGTTGTAGTTGCTACAACATAACACTTCTAAATTAAATAAGTAACCACTCCAGATCATTCATAAGTGTTTTAGATCCACTAAACGAATCAGCTCCGAAAAGAGTCATTCGTTCGGGAATCGTCACGCAATTTTTCGTTTGAGATGCATTTCTTTTATTCACTAAAAATTCGCTTTTGATTGGCGATGTATGTTTTTGATTAAATAAAAATAACCGATTTGTGTAAATCGATCATTTGAGATTAGGACTACCGGTATGATTTGATCCACTAAAAGGAACCGGCACATAAGACTCACTCATTTGGAAATCTGATTACACTGGTCTCGCTTGATTGTTTTTGATTCACCAAAAAGAATCGACTGATAAAGAGTCATTCGTTAGGGAATCTTACTAAACTGGGCGGTGCGCTGCGCGGTTGTTTCACGATGTGGATTTATAGTATCAGCGCTGGCTGCGCTATATAGGTACTGAATAGTAGTGCAATAAATACTGGCAGAACATTTTAGCTCAGAACTTCGGATGCATGTTCCAGAATTTATGAATAATTCGGTGCTTTTAAAAATGCAGCCGGTTATGAAAAACCGGTACTCGTAAATGTCTCAGTAACAGTCGTTCAGCTTTAACTGTTGGAGAATCACAGTCTATGAGCTTACAGCTAGCTGCATGTCACATTTTCTACCTGGCCTTGCAATTTCAGTTAATATCAATATAAAGCTGCAATCACATCTGCTTATGTCCTGAAGCATGCATTAGTGTAAACAATCAGCAGAGACTAAAGTGGTCTTGCATTAGTCAACGTGGGCAACATCATCGTCATCCTTATGGAAGAGAAATCACTGATGAATTATTGGTCAGAAGAATTTGTTTAAACGATAACCAAAGCAAACAATGTATTTACGCATAAAATCTACACTTTTCAAAGTTATTGAAATGCGTATCCCCCGCAAGAAAACTTCTACACGGATGCGCGCAACTGGTTGATAAAGACAACAACTTTCCAAGTAGGTTCTGGGTAAGAAAGCGGTGTCTTACCATCCTCCCGAGGATTTCCGCCTACAATTTCCAGTAAACCGTTAAAGAGAAAAACCGATAGCATTACAAGCACATATCGTGTCGATGAAATGTGTCCGTTTTTCTGTCTGTGTTTGGTATACATCCCTGTGGCTCTCGGTGCTGTTCTCCGTCTCGCCTCTCGCTGTAGTCACTCGCCAGCGTGAGAGAGGAAACAAGAAGAAATAGATGTAACTGAGTCAGCTAAGCTCTGCCCTCTTGATTTGCGTGAGCCACACGAACCGTTATATGTTCATTAAACTGTCCTACTATGAGCAGGCAGAGAACACAACCAAGGAAGGAAGGGTAGGAACTGTGAAGCCTTGGACACTTGAAAGCACGCGCCAGGGCTTTCCTCCGGGCATAGTGAATAGCCGATATGGCTCAATGATCACTGTATTCAGCAGACCCCTGCAGAGAAAAAAACAGCTTAAAGCAGCCTAAGCTGGTTTGCTGGCAGAGAGTTCGTGTCGTTTCTGTTGGAACAGGACTGTACCTGATATCCTGAGACCAACCGCCTGTTTGAGTTTCTTTAAACCACACAGTGTTTAAATGACAGAGTAGTGATGCCTGTGATGAAATATTCTAATGGGAAAAAATGGTCAACGGTCTTCCGTTTTCTCTTTCATTTGCTGATCAGTGAAAATCTGGGGTGTTAATAAAGTGAACTTCTTGAATGCTGGGTGTCATGTTGTGGTTTGTAATACTGACAGACAGTAATGGATTTGCAGCATCAATAACAGTTGGTTTTAATGGAGTCCATCACACATCATTGTTTTACACAACTGAAAGACTGACTAATGTCTAAAGATCAAATCGATTTGTTTTGTGCCATTCAGTGGTTTGACAGAAATGTGTCGCTTTTAAATGGGGATTCTGGTTGTGGTCCTCTAAATTTACCTATTATAGCCTACATTAACGATTAGTCTACTTCTGAACAAGAAATAGGGGAAAAAGAGCATGTAGGTTATAAAAAAAATCTGAAATATATTTAATGCAATTCTTTTAAAAGTTTGTTTACACAGACTTTATAATGACTTGATCATTTTGCATAATAGCAGCCCAATAATTAAATAAATATCAAACAACAAAAATATTTAATCACCAACTAGAACCTATCGTTGTCGTGAGCAGCCTACTATGATTTCAGTATCTACTTTGTTATGTTGTAGTTGCTACAACATAACACTTCTAAATTAAATAAGTAACCACTCCAGATCATTCATAAGTGTTTTAGATCCACTAAACGAATCAGCTCCGAAAAGAGTCATTCGTTCGGGAATCGTCACGCAATTTTTCGTTTGAGATGCATTTCTTTTATTCACTAAAAATTCGCTTTTGATTGGCGATGTATGTTTTTGATTAAATAAAAATAACCGATTTGTGTAAATCGATCATTTGAGATTAGGACTACCGGTATGATTTGATCCACTAAAAGGAACCGGCACATAAGACTCACTCATTTGGAAATCTGATTACACTGGTCTCGCTTGATTGTTTTTGATTCACCAAAAAGAATCGACTGATAAAGAGTCATTCGTTAGGGAATCTTACTAAACTGGGCGGTGCGCTGCGCGGTTGTTTCACGATGTGGATTTATAGTATCAGCGCTGGCTGCGCTATATAGGTACTGAATAGTAGTGCAATAAATACTGGCAGAACATTTTAGCTCAGAACTTCGGATGCATGTTCCAGAATTTATGAATAATTCGGTGCTTTTAAAAATGCAGCCGGTTATGAAAAACCGGTACTCGTAAATGTCTCAGTAACAGTCGTTCAGCTTTAACTGTTGGAGAATCACAGTCTATGAGCTTACAGCTAGCTGCATGTCACATTTTCTACCTGGCCTTGCAATTTCAGTTAATATCAATATAAAGCTGCAATCACATCTGCTTATGTCCTGAAGCATGCATTAGTGTAAACAATCAGCAGAGACTAAAGTGGTCTTGCATTAGTCAACGTGGGCAACATCATCGTCATCCTTATGGAAGAGAAATCACTGATGAATTATTGGTCAGAAGAATTTGTTTAAACGATAACCAAAGCAAACAATGTATTTACGCATAAAATCTACACTTTTCAAAGTTATTGAAATGCGTATCCCCCGCAAGAAAACTTCTACACGGATGCGCGCAACTGGTTGATAAAGACAACAACTTTCCAAGTAGGTTCTGGGTAAGAAAGCGGTGTCTTACCATCCTCCCGAGGATTTCCGCCTACAATTTCCAGTAAACCGTTAAAGAGAAAAACCGATAGCATTACAAGCACATATCGTGTCGATGAAATGTGTCCGTTTTTCTGTCTGTGTTTGGTATACATCCCTGTGGCTCTCGGTGCTGTTCTCCGTCTCGCCTCTCGCTGTAGTCACTCGCCAGCGTGAGAGAGGAAACAAGAAGAAATAGATGTAACTGAGTCAGCTAAGCTCTGCCCTCTTGATTTGCGTGAGCCACACGAACCGTTATATGTTCATTAAACTGTCCTACTATGAGCAGGCAGAGAACACAACCAAGGAAGGAAGGGTAGGAACTGTGAAGCCTTGGACACTTGAAAGCACGCGCCAGGGCTTTCCTCCGGGCATAGTGAATAGCCGATATGGCTCAATGATCACTGTATTCAGCAGACCCCTGCAGAGAAAAAAACAGCTTAAAGCAGCCTAAGCTGGTTTGCTGGTCTGAAATGGTCTCTCAGCCTAGTCAGGCTCGTTTTAGACTGTTGGTTTATGACTGCTGTAGGAAAGCCAAAGCCCATTTCCACCACATAAGGATGCTTCTTTAAAGAAAATAATAAGAAGAAAACATTTGTGGCACAAATTAGAAGATAGTAAGTCACAACTATGAGTCACGACTAAAAACGTCTAAATTGTGACATTAAAAAGTCAAAATGATGAGATAAAAGTCTTAATTACAGTATGTCAAACGTACAAATGCTGACATATGTCATATTGGAGATAAAATCTCAAACTTATGACTTTTTAATTTCATAGTTATGACTTAGTAAGTCATAATGTTGACTTTTATGTCATAATTATGATTTACCCACTTGATATTTTTTTTCTTATCTGGCAGGAATGGGCTTCCATAGGGAAATAGGCTAATAATAATTTAATATTCAGACTAATATGACTGTTCTTGAATTCTGGGAAAAGCTCTATTTTTTAAAAACATTTGACCTTTAAAAGTAATACTTTGTTACAAAACTTAATTCATATACATTTTTAGTATATTTTTACTTAACATAGCCTATATAATATATAATATGTGACCCTCAACCGCAAAACCAGTCATAAAGGTCAATTTTTTTGAAATTGAGATTTATGCATCATCTGAATAAAAAAGCTTTCCATTGATGCATGATTTGTTAGGATTGGACAATATGTGGCTGAGATACATCTATTTGAAAATCTGGAATCTGAGGGTGCAAAACAAAAAAAATCACAATACTGAGAAAATCACCTTTAAAGTTGTCCAAATTAAGTTCTTAGCAATTCATATTACTAATTGAAAATTAAGTTTTCATATATTTATGGTAGGAAATTTACAAAATATCTTCATAGAACATGATCTTTACTTAATATCATAGTGATTTTTGGCATAAAAGAAAAATCGATAATTTAGACCCATACAATGTATTGTTAGCTATTGCTAAAAATATACCCTTGCAGGTGCTACTTAAGACTGGTTTTGTGGTCCAGGGTCACATATAATATAATATAATGTAATATAATATAGGCTAATAGTTTCACCTGCACTTTTGAATTCTGATGTTTCCACAATTCTGCATACATTTTTTATTTTTATTTTTTCCAGCAGGCACATAACAGCATTGTGATCCAAGATGTAATGCTGGCAGAGCGGCTGTGGGCCTGGGAAGAAAAAGCCCCACAATGAAACAATGGATCTCTTAACAGAGCATGTGCAGTGTGGTTTCTGTGACTTTATCATTACTCAGTCACAAGGAAATGTTATATCCATTCAGATTTTAAGCACAGCAATACCATCAAAACCAGCACACACACAATAGGCCTCCTGCAACTTTGTACATCCAAGCCATAAAAGAGATTGTGTAGAGCCAACCAGTCTTGTAATTCAAACTGTGGGAGTTAAAGCTTTGGCCAGCTGCCTGCAGTTCTTTGCCTAAAGAAACATACAATAGTGTAATATATACTTTTGGCTCCACGGTGCCATATGCTCTGCCACGTAAGCTTTGGGAGTACAAAACAAGCCACAGAACTGAATCAAGGATTTAGAGTGCTCAAAAGTTAATGCACATGACAGAACGCTTGTGGAAGGTGGTGTGCCATGACATGTCTTCTTGCTTCCCCACATCAAAAATACTCTTTTCATCATAATGTACTTTTATACTATATTATATTCAGGTAAAACCATTATTATATTATATAATATTATAAAAAAAATATATTTTTTTTTGTCTTGACTTATATCAAGTACTTGAGAAGCAAGCAGAATTACTTACAATACTTAAGATTGCTTTTTTTTATATTATTGCGTTAAGTAAGTATGTCTGCCTTTTCACTGGACTCACTGAAAACTTTGAGTGATATCCCATCTTCTAGGGTCATGCCAGATATACACCAGATACCTTAGCCTGATGAAGCTATGATAAATATTGCATTTGCAGACAGATGAGAAATGATTTATTTTTGACCCTGAGTTATGTCTTTCATAAACTCATTTTTGGATGGCTTATTTAATGGAAGAGCTTGTAGAGGTCTGGTGAAATAGATCTGAAATTAGAACAGTAAATCTTCCCAACAGGTAATTTGGCTATCGGGCTGTCAGATGTGAGCTAGGATATAATCTTCTGCCCCCGACTCTCTGGTGCACCTCAGCTCAGTCTTAAAAGGCAGGTGGCTTTGCTCAATGATCAGAGAGGGCTTTAATCATGACTCAGTGAGGACCCCTTGTTGACCCATAAACCAGAGGAGTACCACATGTAAATGAGAGCAAATAATCAACATTCATGTCGCCAAGAAGGTGCTTGCACAGAAAGTCTAAGTGAGTTGTGCTGTTTCGTGATTACTATGTAAATGTGAACTATTAAGTAAAAGGTGTTAAATTATTTTGTTTTGTTCTGATTAGATTATGTAAGTAGTGAAGCCACATTAATTAGAATGCAAGTGGGAATGATAAGCTTCAAATAATGCATAATGTAAAATTTTGAATAAAACATGATCTGAGTTTTCTAAGTAAATACTTAGCAGATTACTTCAATTTTAATTTATCACAATAATACATGCTATTAAAGGGAAAAATTACAAATCTGTCAATATTTATTCACCTTTGTGTTGTTCCAAACCTGTATGACTGTCCAAACCTGTCATGCAACACAAAAGAAGATATTTTGAAGAATGTTCGCAATCAAACAGTTTTGGTTACAGTTGACTTCCATTTTACCAAAACAAATTTCCATTTAAATAAACGAATATTCGAATATTTGTTTTTTATGAGCCCAAATATTCGAATACAACATTTTTGAAAAATGCCCATCGCTATTTAGAAGACTGTAGGGCACAATTTAACACTTAAAAATGTTTGGAAGTGTAGCCAGGAGTAAAATTTCTATTTTTAAAGAACTACTGAGACATTTATCATATTTTCATTTCTGTTCCACAGAAGAAGAAAAAAAAATCATACAGGATTGGATGAAACAACGAAAATAATCACAAAATATTGACTGTTTTGCTTAAACAGCCTATTATAGGTAATCTCTCTCTCTCTCTCTCTCTCTCTCTCTCTCTGTGTCTCTGTCTCTTCTGCTCTCTCTCCATCTCTCTCTCATACACACACACACACACACACACACAATCATGAAACACAGAATGTAGAAGAACAATGTCAACATCAGCCAACAAATATTGTAATTAATAAATAAAGGCATAACATTTTAAACATTTATGTCAACTTTCCCAATTTGACATTCATGAAATATTCTTAAGCACACAGTCCAACCTTAGGTAAAATCTTAATATTCAGTTGACTGTTCTTCATTCAAAATGAACGAATCGTTCAAGAACGACCCAACACTAGTTCAGGATCGTTCTTGCTGCCGGAATGGTACTTTTAACGTACACATACAGTAAAAAATAAATTAAAAAATAACAACTTAATTAAAACATGCTCCTTTCATAAGCTGCGTTCCTTTAGGCTAGACTCCCATGTGTTCATACTGAATTGTGAGCTGGTGTTAACATTATTTGGTTTGGTTTGGCTTTACATTGAAATGTCATAATCTAACAACTTAATTAAAACATGCTCCTTTCATAAGCTGTGTTTTTTTAGGCTAGACTCCCACGTGTTCATACTGAATTGCGAGCTGGTGTTAACATTATTTGGTTTGGCTTTACATTGAAATTTCATAATCTACTTACACCACTGAGCTGATGTTAAGCTTATAATCAAAATGATGTTATGTGACAAGGCTCAACACTATGGTATCAGAGTGCTATACTCTGTAAAACCTTTTTACTATGCCAATAAAGCTACTTAAATTTGAATTAGTCAATTTTTCAGACCATGTTTTTGTTTATGGTATTTAACACTGATTACTTTCATGTGACTGATCAAGCTATTATATGAAGCAAGAATGAGTAACAAAATGCTTTCTTTGTGTCCAGATTTGACTAATGCAAAAACTTTGATAAATATGTCTTTAATAATGTCTAAATATATATCCAAATACAAGTAACTAATTATGTGGGAATCCAAAGTTCCCAGCCACTATAGGGAACAGTCATGTTTATATATAAAGAGCTAAACAGCCATCTAGTGGTTACACGATAGTATTACAGGTGATAAATGGTGAATAAGTTAGAGATAAATATTTGAATAAATATTTTAGTAATATTTTGTAAAAATCCCCTTAAATTACAACATGTTAAATAAAAAATTATTACTGTTGGTTCAATTATTATTGAACCAAATTTGTGTTTAAAAAATGGATCAGTAGACAGG
>NW_015549711.1:456584-456792 GCF_001515605.1 Sinocyclocheilus anshuiensis
TTTATCATATAGCCTGTTGAGGAAGAGAAGGAAACTACACAGCTCGAAATTCAGTATGAACACATAGCCTAATGGTACACAAGTTATAACATATCATGTTTTAATTAAGTTGTTATCTTTTAATTTCTTTTTTTTTTACTGTATGTGTACATTAAAAGTACCATTCCGGCAGCAAGAACGATCCTGAACTAAATGAAGATTAATGTCT
>NW_015549711.1:457782-458394 GCF_001515605.1 Sinocyclocheilus anshuiensis
AAGTTTAACATCAGCTCACTGGTGTAAGCAGATTATGACATTTCAATGTAAAGCCAAACCAAACCAAATAATGTTAACACCAGCTCACAATTCAGTATGAACACATGGGAGTCTAGCCTAAAGGAACACAGTTTATGAAAGGAGCATGTTTTAATTAAGCTGTTATTTTTTAATACAATTTTTTACTGTATGTGTAGGTTAAAAGTACCATTCCGGCAGCAAGAATGATCCTGAACTAAATGAAGATTAATGTCTTGGGTGTGATGTGTTTATTGGACCAATCAGATAAGAGTAAATGGAGAGTCATCGAGAGCCTCATTTGATTGGCTACAATAAGAAGGTGGCCCCGCCCTCCGCCTCACGCTTGCAAAACTCAGTTAGTGAGAGAATCGTGCCAAAATTGTAAGCGCAGAGAAAAGAAAGACGGAGCTGTACATATCGGTTTATTTCGGGAACTTTTTGCCCCACATGCACAACAAGTCATTTAGACATTTGCAACAGTTAGTTTTTTACACACACAGATTGGTTCTATGCAGTCAATCCGTTTTGCAGTTCTTTAAACTGTTGTTTTCGCTTGCAAATCACTGTTCACAGGCTTGCAGTGCTTTTGAC
>NW_015549711.1:458679-462170 GCF_001515605.1 Sinocyclocheilus anshuiensis
ATACCGCAAATATATATTCTTAAGGACATCAAAACCTAAAATAAAACTCCAGAAAGGTGTAAAATATGGGACCTTTAATATTGATCAATATGTTTATTTAATAAAGAATCATTATTCACATAGATACCATACCACATTAAGATATTAGATTCAGAAACTCCGTGTAAAGCATAAAATAACGTTTTTACTGATGGGACATGTGGTAAATAAATATAAGATTATGAAAATATACTTTTTGTTTATTGAGAATATGAAAGAGCTGTCACAGCAGAGCTTGTCTTGTGTGTAAAGTCCTGTGATGGCTCGCATTCAAGTGATGACAATGTGATAACATGCACACATTGGAGACCGTGTACATTTCATTCGTTTGTTTATGCTGCAGATACTATTTATTTCAGAATTGTGAGGCTGATGATGTATAAGTAGCTGCTGAGACAACCCGTGACCCTACTATTCCTACTTCATGTGCTGCCAGAAGTTATGAGGTGATGTGAATCTAGAAGTTTAATTTGGAACTGTAACTCTTTCAAAACAGTCATGTTGCAACCCATTCTTTTTGACAGTTTCAAAAGCTTTTTAAGTCATGCATTATTACTACATTTTTTGTTTTGTTTATAACAGGACCCCATAACTTTGTACATGTTCAAGGTGTAACGCTTTATGCATTGTTAAATGTTCTTGTTATTGTTCTGGTTTTATGGCAGAATTAAAACATTCAAAACAAGTCAGTTGTTACAGTTGCTGTATAAGATTTATTAATTTATTAAAGTTTTCTGAATACTTTGGGAATAAAATGTCCATGAAATGACCTGACCATGATTAATTGCAATGTGCCTGTAACATGAAATATGAATTGACAATTATGGAGTACAAACGTAGCACAGTTGAATATATGTCTCTCTTGTGTATTGTAATCTCAAAGATTTTTTCATCACAACTCAACATAAGATTAAACATTAACAATGGTTAATCACAGTAAAAAAAAAGTAAATGAATGTTGATTACATTAAGAAATGAATACATAAAGGTAAAAAACAGATAAAGATTAATGTGAATGAAGAGGTCTGTAACTGTCATCCAGATGTTGTGCAAAGTGTTTAAATCCTGAAAAAATCAAGGAAAACAATTAGTGTGTATTAATTGAACACTGCATCCTGTTGCACAAATGGTAAGTACAAACATCCCGTTGTTCATACACTGAGTTCTCGTGAGGTCTATTCATCACTATAAAGCTATGGTTATGAGGGCAGGGTCAGCGATAAGTGGGAGCTAGGCTGGACATTGGCCACCCAGCGTTGCGGAACAAAAACAGTGAAACGAGTAGAATTCCTTTCTTCATTTTGGCCAGACATTGCGGCTAACACAAGACAGCTGCATTTTTGGCAACACTATCTGCATTCATAGCAGCCGCTGGCTTACATTGTTCACGTTAGCGAGTGTCTAAACGACCGATTTTACTTCCAAGTTTTAAATAAACATGCAAAAATAAAACGATAAACCTTTACTTGGCTAGTTAACTGAAATAAAACGATCAACTGCACATACCTCTGCTGAATCTTAACTTGAACGGTGGTCTGGCGCTGATGACGTCAGCATCCAGCTAGGCACGCCCAGGACACGCCCACAGTGGGTTATGATTGGTCGACTGACAGGCTCAAATCTGATTGGCTAAAGAGTACGAGTGTCCCGCGTGGGAGGGGTTCGCTGCCAGGAAAGTCTCAAAAATACACACACAAATCCAAGCCGATTCACATTCACAGCCCATAATAAATTCGTGAATTTTAAACATTCAAAAATGTTTTGTACACAGTTGAACATCTGTGAATTGTGTTTTGCATTTGTGAAACTTATTTTATGAATATATATTCCTATTTTGTGCACGTGAATTGTTTTTTGTGAATATATATATTTTTTTTTTTCATGCACGTGAATTATTTCTCATGCATGTGAATTGGGTTACGCATGTGTGTGTTGCGTTAGGATGGCTATTTGTCGAGTTTTGTGTTAAAACAAGCAGGGTGAGACGAACGTAATGACATGCAACTTTTTTGTTCCAGCCTCTCACTCTCCCAATAGGAGGCAGTAGTTAACCATATCAGCACAGTGTGCATCGCGTCTTTTGCGTGAATTATTATTGAGATCATTCTGGCTCAAAATAGACACAGCTCTGGGTAGAAGAGCTGCTCTCTGATCTCTCCATGCTCTGATCACTCCTGTTATCATGAGTGTAAATGATTCCTGGATCAGAATGTCCTGATGAATGTCTGAACCAGTAGACACTGTATTCTCCTGCACAGATCTGACTGATGACTGAACACTGCAGGGTCACTGAATCTCCTGGATGAAGTCTGTCAGATACAGGTTGCTGGAGAACTGTGGTCCTTCTCGTTCCATCACTATCTAAAAGAAATGTAACATTCTGTAAATACATTAAAACAACACACACATATGCACAGACAGATTGAGGGGGAAGCTCAGAATATTGTCCTAAACTCACCTTTACGTAGAAGAATCGTCCCTTCTCCAAATGTAATAATGTTCAAGAAACTCACAGCACAATAGTAGGTTGCAGAATCATATTCTTCCAAGTGTATGATGGTCAAATTAAAAGAGCCAGTTCCACTTCTGATAAAGTATTGATTTTCCTTTTTAAAGCCATTTTGATATGTAACGCTGTCAGAGCCATGTTCTGAATATGCTATGAGAAGCGGTTTCTTTCCAAGAGAATGTTTATACCATGAAACAGTATTTATAAAGTCGTCTGAGTGAGAGCAGGGTATAATCACACTGCATCCAAGTTCAGCAACTAGCAACTGTTCCATCTAAAAAAATAAATAAAAAAAAAAGCAATATGGTAATAAACAGAAATAATTAACAAAATGGTCAATTAAAATACAATTTTAAACATACTTGCAAATGTAAGGAGAAAAAAGTTAAGACAAAATGCTGAACTTCATTTTGTAGCACCTGTACTTAATCTAAAAGAGAAATAAACACAAACGTATAGAGAAGTCTGGAACATGCAAATGTGTTTAAAGTATAAAATGAAATATTTTTAAATCACTAAAAATGGAAACATACTGACACTGTTAACATCCAAATCCAAGTATTTTACTAAGATAAAAAAAACCTCATTAAACTAATTTTGTTAATAAAAGAACACAATATAGCCTAAGAATAAAAAAATATATATTTTGCTATTATTAATTTTGTAAAGTTCTTGAATGTTTAAAGAGATTACTTACAATCTTACGATAAAGAGGCTAATTTGATATTAGTCCTGTAATAACGATTGATGCTCACAGAAATAAGAGATGACTGGTCGTTTTAGAAAAAGGGGCAGAACAAAATTTCCTTTATTCACTAGCAGAGCTGGTGACCAAACACAATCTATTATCAACAACAAAAATGATTTCCTTTACAATATAATACTTCTGTAGCACAAAGACATTGAATAAAAGTGAATATTTAATGAATATCTGGGGGCGGGG
>NW_015549711.1:462335-467719 GCF_001515605.1 Sinocyclocheilus anshuiensis
GGGGGGGGGGGGGGGGAGTATAAGCTCAAATGTGAGGAGAAAAAGGGTATACAAAACTCTGGACTTCATTTTGTAACACCTGTACTTAATCTAAAAGAGAAATAAACACGTGTATGAAGTCAGAACCAAACAAATGTGTTTGAATGGACAAAATGAATGACTTTTAGATCACTAACAATTTAAACATACTGACCCTGTTAACATCCAAATCTAAGATAAAAAACAACAACAACTCAATTTTGTTAATAAAATACTACAACACAGTAAGAATAAAAAATACAGGTATACATAGTTTTGCTATCATTAGTTTGGTAAAGATCTTACATTTTTTAAGGGATTACTTACAACCTTAATAGAAAGATGTTAATTTGATATTGCAGTCCTCTAATAACGCTTGAAGCTCACAGAAGTAAAACAGATCCAGTATACATATTAATACAGTATATGTATTAAGCTCAGATTAGTATCATGCAATAAAATTAAAATATGTATTTAAAAGAACATCTCGGTCACATCATGACCGACGAATTGGGATCTCGCTTCGAGAGACCAATCTACTTCGAGTGTAAACTAAATGGCGACAGGACGTTCCACTTGGAACAGGAATGTTACGGAAGCCCCATCCATCCCGAAGGAGGTTTCGGAAACACTTACACATATGATCAACCGTTTAGGTGCATATGGAAGATTAGCGGTGATCGTAACCCTCTTGGAAATGGCAGAAGTCTGCCGGGGAAACACGGGCTCTGAGGCTATACCGTGGACTTTACACATATGGGATCCACTTAGGTCTCTACATATTGAACCCAGCCCTCTACCGGTTCTCACGGATTCATCGAGTGAGGGCCTGGCACTGAATGTTCCACCACGTCTGGCTGCCGAGGGGATGGAGGAGCTCGACAGGGTCTACAGTACGGACACTCTGGAGCAGTTTTAGCAAGCCGACACTAAACCGGGGCCTCTCAGTGCTTCTACCCATTTGAGGTGAGAACACAGGTCGCCCAGCCCGCAGCTCTACAAATATCTGCCAGCGAGGCGTCACGAGCCAGTGCCCAGGAGGATGCAACACTTCTAGTCGAGTGAGGTCGCAACCTGAACGGGGAGGGCACATCCTGTGCCTGATAAGCCAGGTTGATGGCATCCACTATCCAGTGGGCCATCCTCTGCTTAGAGACGGCATTCCCTGGCATTCTCCTTCTGCCGGCCTCCGTGACAGACAAAGAGATGGTCTGAGGTCCTAAAGCTTTGCGTCTGGTCTACGTAGCATCTCAAGACTCGGACGGGACAAAGCAATGCAAAGCTTGGGCTAGGTTCTGCCTCCTCCGGGGGCAGCGCTTGCAGGTTTACTACCTGATCCTTGAAGGGGGTAGTAGGAACCTTGGGCACATAGCCGTGCCGGGCCGGGGCCTCCGGATCACCTAGGAGTCAGCTGGCCCAAACGCTAGGCACAAATCGTCGACCGAAAAAGTGTGCAGGTCCCCTACCCTCTCGATGGAGGCCAGTGTAAGCAGGAGCAGAGTTTTCATTGAAAGAAACTTTAGCTCGACTGACTGCAAAGGCTCAAATGGGGCCTGCTGTGGTGCTTGGAGCACTAGAGACAGGTCCCAAGAGGGTATAGAGGGTCTTCTCGGTGAGACGAGCACCACTCGATGAATAGGTTCCACTTCAAGGCGTAAGCGTGTCTCGTGGACGGTGCTCTCGCCGAAGTGATGCTGTCAACTACCTCTTGGGGTAGGTCACCTAGAACTACCACGTCCCGTCCAGGGACCAGACATGAAGTTTCCAGAGGTCTGGATGTGGGTGCCACAGGGTGCCCCATCTCTGAGTCAGTAGAACCTTCCTCAGAGGAATCTGCCAAGGAGGGGCTGTCACGAGGAGCATTGGTTCCGGGAACCAGGTCCGAGTGGGCCAATAAGGCGCCACGAGCAGGACCTGCTCCTCGTCCTCCCTGATCTTGCACAGTGTCTGTGCGAGAAGGCTCACTGGGGGAAACACATACTTGCAAAGGCCCCGCGGCCAGTTGTGTGCCAGTGCGTCCGTGCCAAATGTTCCTTCAGTCAGGGAGTAAAACAACTGGCAGTGAGAAGTCTCTGGAGACGCAAACAGGTCTACCTGAGCGGCTCTGAAACGTCTCCAAATCAGCTGGACCGTCTGGGGATGGAGTCTCCATTCTCCTGGGAGCGTAGCTCGTGAAGCTCGTCGGCCGTATGGTTGAGCAGACCCGGAATGTGAATGGCACGAAGTGACCGCAGAACCTTCCGACTCCAAAGGAGGAGGTGGCGGGCGAGTTGCGACATGGGATGGGAGCGCAGACCACTTTGTCGGTTGATGTACGCAACGGTCGCCGTGTTGTCCGTACGGACCAGCACGTGCTTGCCTCATAAGCGCCCTTTGAGACAGTTCAAGGCAAGGCGCACCACTAACAACTCTAGGCAATTGATATGCCAGTGGGTTTGAAGGTTTGGCGACAGGCTGGTGTAACTTGAACCCGGTGAGTGCTGCGCTGCCATGCCCACCTCGGGACTCGGCCATGAAACCAGCGGAACCACCGCCGTACCCGCAGTGGGGCAGTGAGGTGGAACGCAGGGACCCAACTCGGGCGGGACCGAAGAGGGGTCTGAGTGTGCGGTGCAACGCTTACCTGGTTCCACAGTTTGGCAGAGGGTGCATGAGTAGGGCACCGCCGTACCCGCAGTGGGGCAGTGAGGTGGAACGCAGGGACCCAACTCGGGTGGCTCGTGGGCAGACCAAAGAGGGGTCTAAGTGTGCGGTGCAACTCTTACCTGGTTCCACAGAGTTTGGCAGAGGGTGTGTGAGTAGGGCCTTGTTGACGCCGCCCGCTGCTGCTTGCTGGCGATGGAGGAGGATGAGTGTGGTCCGGTGTGGGTCCGTCCGCGACTCTCCGTGCCCTCCTGGGACCCAGAAATAGAGAAAACTGCTCTCCTGTCGAGATTTTTGGAAACCAGATTCTCCACCCGGCCCTCCTCCATCGTTGGACAGACCAGACGAGTACCTACCGACCCGGGAGGGGAGGCACGGATTGCCCTGCCGGCTGGAGGTGGTATTAGGACACAACTGCATTGGAACTGACCGCTCCACCGGGGGGACCCCCGTATATACCCCCTAGCTGCACCACCGTCGAGAGTGGTAAAGGAGGAAGAGTTAGCAGGTCGGTTTCCAGCAGAAAAAGGTGCCTTCCACAACCTGGTAAACCCCTCATGCACCTCCGGGAAGAACCAGTTGTCCAACCTTGAGGGCCTGGGACACGGTGGAGGTCTCCACTCGAGCCCTACCCTCACGGCAGCCTGGGAAAGCATAGCTGTCATTTCCAGATCTGATTCAGGTATTGCTACCGTCCCGGAGGGGGACAGCGCAGCCGAATCTTCCTCTCCAGAAAGCTCCAGCTCACCCTCCGATGCAGCGATCGACATCTGATCATTGGGAGGAGCGCCAAAGGATACTGCTGGTACACTCCTTGTAGAAGGCCCAACACGTTCCTTTGACAGCTCAACTGGTTGCGGAGTGCAAGAGGAGCGATGGTCCCCCGAGGGTTGGTTCCTGAAGTAGCCCCTGCCTGACTGCCGCCATGACGAGAACTAGATCGAGGCAGAAGCAGCGGAGCTCCGCCCCTTTTGAGGTAACGGATCTTGGCCTGCAACTCCGAGATGGTAATCTTCCCGCAATGAGAAGATGACTCATCCACAAACGACACCCCAACATGCTTAATGCCCAGACACGTGAGGCAGCGATCATGACAATCACCCGATGCCAGGTAACGACTGCATCCAGAAACGCACGGGTGATATGTTGTCTGTAGCAAGACGCAACGTCGTCTTCACAAAGACGCAACATCGAGTTTGTCAGACGCAACGTCGTCTTTAAAAAGACGCACCCGTGAATGCTCTTTTAGAGAAAAAAAAGCTCTTTTAGCGTGCTGAAGCGCACAGGGGAGATGGCCGCCTGCAACACAATCGGGGTAGTGCAGCCTGATGTGTGCAACCCACCCGACACGGGAACCACTACCACTGAAGCGCCGTACCGCCAACACCAAGAGCTCCAATGAGCGTGCTCTGAACTCGTTCAGTCTTCTTCTCTCAGTAGAGTAGTCAGGAGCAAAATGATGTGATCGCTTGGCTCCAAAGCGAAAAGCTAGGTATGCATTGCACCTGCTACCTTTTTATGCTCATGCTGTGATCAGCGGCAGCTGGATGCAATCATCACATGCCAATGTCCATTGGCTCGTTTAGTTTACACTCTTAAGTAGATTGGTCTCTCGAAACGAGATCCCAATTCGTCGGTCACGACGTGACTCGTAGTGACCGATTGAAAGGGAACTAAAGAGCCCTGGTTATGATGAATGTGTCAATTTTGTAGTATGTCTCATTTTAGGCTGCGTCCTCTTTTATACACGGTGGTGTTCAAAGATCAAACACTCACACTTTGAAGTTTGACTGGTTGTTTTAAAAAGGGGCAGAACAATTTTCTTAGAGTTTCTTTACAGACTAGGGGCCTCATGTATAAAACTCTACATAGATTTCATCCTAAATGTGTGCGTATGCACAAAAGCTAGATTTTGCGTACGTACAAAAGTTTTCAGATTTATAAAGCCATGCGTACGCCAGAACCTGCGCAAAATTCCCTTTGTCATACCCAGTCGGCGGAAGATTGTGCTTACATGAATCTCCTCTCTGAAATAGGCATTTATGGAGCTTACAACGCCTAGTTTTAATATGCATAACGTCATCTGCATAATTTCCATGCATATTCCATCCACGTGACACCATGTTTAACGCAGTTAAGGGTAGGAATATGTTAGGAAAATATGAGATACGGACTATAAATGCGTTTTGAGACATCACTATTCTAATTTATGCAATTTGCCTAAAAGGTAAACATATATATTTAGAATGTTTATAGCCTATATTTTTATGGAAAGAGATAGACCTTATTTTTTTGCAGTGTAAATAGCTGTCTGACTCACCGCGTCAATAACAAAACATTTTGAAAATAAAACGCGCATATCTTACATTTTCCTTCAAATTCTATCTTTTAAATATGGTGTTTGTCACAATATTGGGAAGAGCACGAAAGGGGCTATCACTAGGATACTGTCTGTGCATGACACCTGTGAACAGAGGTTCTAGAGTACTGTCATCAGACCTGTTCAAACCAGCCAATGGACTGTTTTATCAACGAGTGCATCCTTATGTCTGTCGTTACCGTCTATGTTCCAAAGCCATCAAACAAAGTCAAGTTCACAAAAATGATCATTATTATTGCCGCAAAAGTATTTTCTCAGAACATGAGTTGTGCTATTTAGAACACAATTTAAAGTGGAATTGTCATACGCCAAGCAATCCTCGCTGTGATTAAAACATTAAATC
>NW_015549711.1:468713-470067 GCF_001515605.1 Sinocyclocheilus anshuiensis
CGTGACACCATGTTTAACGCAGTTAAGGGGAGGAATATGTTAGGAAAATATGAGATACGGACTATAAATGCGTTTTGAGACATCACTATTCTAATTTATGCAATTTGCCTAAAAGGTAAACATATATATTTAGAATGTTTATAGCCTATATTTTTATGGAAAGAGATAGACCTTATTTTTTTGCAGTGTAAATAGCTGTCTGACTCACCGCGTCAATAACAAAACATTTTGAAAATAAAACGCGCATATCTTACATTTTCCTTCAAATTCTATCTTTTAAATATGGTGTTTGTCACAATATTGGGAAGAGCACGAAAGGGGTTATCATTAGGCTACTGTCTGTGTGTGACACCTGTGAACAGAGGTTTTAGAGTACTGTCATCAAAGCTGTTCAAACCAGCCAATGAACTGTTTGATCAACGAGCGCATCCTTATGTCTGTTGTTACCGTATATGTTCCAAAGCATCAGACGAATCAAGTTCACATCAGTGATCATTACTGACGCAAAAGTATTTTCTCAGAACGAGTTTTGCTATTTAGAACACAATTTAAAGCGGAATTGTCATGCGCCAAGCAATCCTCGCTGTGATTAAAACATTAAATCGTATACCACAGGAAAATAGTTCGAAAGCCGCACATCCACTGCAAATATTTATTTTTAAATTCATATAAAAATGTTGTAATTTCTGGATAATAATTTCATGAAATTTCAGTGCTTAACTTCATTATCATATTTAATCTAAACGTGTATGTCAAATGTTAAACAGACTTTAAAATCATTCTGTTTGCTTCTTTATTTCGCTCCCTCCAGTAAAAGAGTGCTTACGCATGGTCTAGAGTGTCCGTACGGTGCGCACATATTTATGCCTAGTTTATTTTTTATGAATCCCGATATGTGCGTGGAAAATTGCCTACGCACAAAATGGGCATGGAAATGCACCGTTTATACATCAGGCCCCTGGAGTGGGTGGAGAGGAAATCGGTAGACAACAGAAAATTGGCTTTCTCAGTTCACTGCCTTGGGTGCTGATTGTTAACAGTGGCATCTCTGGCCAGCTATCCGTGGACATTTCCATGCCCATTTTGTGCGTACGCAACGTTTATACATCAGGCCACAGTTGTCAGCGTACGGTCTGTACCAGGAATGGGACTGGAGAATCAGAGTGCGATTCAAACATGGAATACTTTAATAAACACAGGAACCAGGAGACAGTGATAACACAACTAAACATGACGGAGAACGGACAAAGACTAATGCCGAGTTCACGCTGCACGATTTTAGCATTCCGATTTTTCACTCGCCGACAGGTTTTGCGAAATCGCTGACAAATGCCCGAAATCGGAGGCAAATCGG
>NW_015549711.1:470303-484028 GCF_001515605.1 Sinocyclocheilus anshuiensis
AGGGGGTCTGAATACTTTCCGTACCCACTGTATGTCAGCAGGTTGAAGCGACCCCAGTAACGTGATATTTAGGCCCTGGAATGTGAATTGTACCAGAAGAACCCCGCCAACAAAATGTGTATTTTACCCCCGAACGCGATTTTTACTGGGGGACCACCTCAAAAGCAATTGGGCTATTTTCAGGCTAGTTTTGAGTAGTAATTGGGCGGGTTTTGTAGCGAAAACCTGGCAACCCTGCACCAGACAGAGCTGTCGGAATGTGAATTGTACCAGAAGAACCCCGCCAACAAAATGTGTATTTTACCCCCGAACGCGATTTTTACTGGGGGACCACCTCAAAAGCAATTGGGCTATTTTCAGGCTAGTTTTGAGTAGTAATTGGGCGGGTTTTGTAGCGAAAACCTGACAACCCTGCACCAGACAGCTGTCGGCGATTCTTCCTATTGTAAAGTCATGCAGTGTGTAACCTCCTGTCGTCATTCCATCGTGCAATGTGAACACAGCAACAACTGAATGCTACCCCAGATAGTCGTTCAGTGTGAAACCAACAGTGATGCGACATCTTTGAAAATTGTGCAGTGTGAACTCGGCATAAGGGAGAACTGAGGGCTTATAAGCATGAACCAAACAAAGGGAACTAATGAGATGATTAATCAACACAGGTGGAAATTAATTAACTAATTAGGGAAAACAGGAAAACTAGGTCACAGGCAGGTAGAACAGAAACACAGGGAAATCTAAACCAAAACAGAACATAAATGTGACATATCGCCCACCTCCCAGAAGGCGCGGGCGCCCTGGAGGCTGGTGCAGGGCAGGAACAGGGCAGAGACAAGGAAGGTCTCCAGGGCGGATCAGGGAATTCTGGAGGCCATGGAGGAGCCGGCCATTCAGGAGGCCATGGAGGCTGGGCCTTCGTGACCTTGTTCAGGTTGCCCGGCTCGGCCACTATGGCCACAGGCATATGGCCCCCCCACCCCAAAAAATTTTCTTGGGGAAAACTAGGGGACTAGGGGAGCTCTGGAGGAGCGGAGCTGGCTGCCGCAGGAGACGAAGGAGGGCTGGATGGGTCCAGCGGAGACTCAGGAGACGAAGGAGGGCTGGGCTCCTGGTTGAGCTCTGTGACTTGAGTGGGCTCCTGGCCGAGCTCTGTGACTCTGGAGAGCATCCTGGAGCGGACTCTGGAGAGAGGAAAGGGGCTGAGATCTCTGGAGGAAGCGCCATATCCAGGAGCTCTGAGAGGCACAATGGAGCAGAGAACTCAAGCATGAGCGCCAGCTCAATACGTTTGGGGACATGTGCTGGAACGGACTCTGGAGGGAGTGCCGGCGCCTCTTTTTCTGGACTGAGGACTGGAATGGGTCTCTGGGAAACTCAGGAGGGTCTGAGGGAATGGGCTCATTGGAGTGGTATGTGGAGGGTGCTGGCTTATGGTGAGCTGAAGCGCCCACATGCTTCCAGATGGGAACAGGATGAAATCCCTCCACATCAACAAAAAAATCAGAGCCATTTAAATCGAGGACGTAATTAATAAAGTCTGCTACAGGTCTATAACAATCGTCAGAGAGCAGGAATCGAAACAAATTATCATCATCGAGTGCCATCCGGAAGCAAGCATTAACTGTAAGATCGCTCCAGCTCACCAGATGTAAAACACTCAGGAACTCCTCCACATATCGTTCCAAAGGTCATCCTCCTGCTGGAAGTTGAAAATGAAGTCCTCAGCCCAGTTCATTCTTCTTTTTATGGTCCGTTCTTCTGTCAGTGTACGGTGTGTACCAGGAATGGGACTGGAGAATCAGAGTGCGATTCAAAAACGTAATACTTTAATAAACACAGGAACCAGGAGAAGGTGATAACACAACTAAACATGATGGAGAACGGACAAAGTCTAAGGGAGAACTGAGGGCTTATAAGCTTGAACCAAACAAAGGGTTCAAACGCCAGTAGCGCTTGTTTGTCGTTTCTCCGATCACAAATGCAGACATGGTTTTATGTTTGCACGGCGCGATACGCAACGCAACGCGTAAAAACACAGTATAAGTCATTATAATCAGTAATTATGTCCCCACTGGATGCAGCAAATGCCTCATTTGTAATGGGTTTTATTGGTTTTGTCTCGCCGTGCCGGGAGACGGCATCACAGTGTGTTAAGGGGCGTAACATTTCCGTCACACGCTTGAGGTATTCAGCCAATCACAACGCACTAGATAGCCGGCCAATCAGCGTACACCTCGCGTTTCAGACCGATGAGCTTTGTAAAAATTGACGCGTTCCAGAAAGGCGTGGCATAGAGGAGCAACAATAATGTAAATTATGTGGAAAATAATGTGTTTTTTTAACCTTAAACTGCATAAACACATTTCATTACACCAAATACACAAAATAATGTTCTTTTTAGCAACATCATATGACCCCTTTAATAGAATCAACACTTGTTCATTAATATAATTAGGATACACAGACAGACCCTAGTAAAAAAGTCATATATTTAAAATACATTTATTTCATACTAATTACAGTTAAAATCTATTAACATATTTATTGACAGAAAACTCGAGGCTTATTACAAATTATAATTAAACTTTACCTGGCATACTACTTGTGCACAAAGCACTTTTCTTAATATTAAGTCTAAAATTTTAATGTTTTAATGTTACTTTTGATGAGGATTGTATGATCTTTGAATAATATTGGACTTTAAATGAAAAATATTTAAAGTGTACCTGAAGTATACTTGCAATAGTTCCACTTTACCACAATAAAACATACTAAGTATATCTTTAATCACACTTCAGCACTACTTCTGCGCAATTAAAGTGCATTAAGTACAAAATTAGTTGTTCCAATTTAGCAGACTTTAAGTATACCAGTTTAGTATACTAAAAGTACAATTGCAGGACATTATATTAAGTACATAAATATGAAAATGTATTTGTAGTATACTTAACATGAAATAAATGTATTTCAAATACATTTAAGTATATTGTATATTTATTAGAGGAAATTCATCACAAATATCACTTCTTTTTTAATATTCATAAATATGTTTGTTTTGTGTTTTGTGAATATAATTTTTCATAAAATAAGCATAACTACATACAATTACGTATAATAATTCCCCTTCATTCAGCATGGCTCTCTATTTATTCATTATTGATAAATATTATATTATTTTTATAAACATTTTAATATTCTGCTTTTCATGCGAATTAGTCCTGATGTATTTGTTTGTTTAACATTTGTTTATATCAATACCATCAGGTCTTCCAAATTCCAGAAAAATATGGAGATAGTATTTACCATTTTGGTCACAAAGGGGTTTGGGAGGTCCCTCAGACACCTGTTCACCTCTCTCTCTCCCCCTCACATTTTTCATGAGTTGCTTGGCATGCTGGTAGCCTCAAGCTTATTATTGATTCCAATAATTGATTACTTTAATTTGCAATATTATTTTATATGCCCACTGCTAAGGGAAAAATAAAGCCTCTTTATTCAAAATCATTCAAAATAATTTACTTTTCACACTGATTAGAAACATGCACACTGAAGACATCTGCTGGTCAAATGCGTGTTATTGCAAATGGAAAGGCTCAATGCTTACTGCCATTTTTGCCACATTTGTATAAAAGGACAATCTGCAATATCCTTAAAACACATTTCTAAATCTTTGAATATGTAACATATATTAATGTGATTATAATTATTTTATGCATTTTTGTTGTTTCAAATACAGTTTGTGATCATACTAATCCAATATTTATTTAATGTATGTTCTTCCAGTCCATTTATGGTTTCATAGCATAGTTTCTATGGATTTTTTTTTTGTTTTTTTAGTTCATTGACTGTCACTGTGTGACTTTTTGCTAAGGGGCATTTAGTTTATTTTGAGCCAGTCGCCTGAAGCTAAATGTCATGGAAGCATTTCACAGAATTCACATTTTCAGATATATGTAATGGATTAAATGTAGTATGTTCTTAGTAATTATATCTTTAAATTAAATAACCTTTTGTCAGTCTATGACTTGGCCAGGTCCATTTTGTGTATTTGAAGGATGGTTGCAGACAGTATAAGAGCCACACATGTTCTCAAGTTCATCAGCAGGCCCGGCCCCAGCTCTAAGGTGTAAAGTGAGCTCTCAAGATGTAAAAGTTGAGCCTGATAAGTATTGTTGCAGTATTGGTTTATACTAATTATTACAGTATATAAGACCATGAGTCAAAAAACCCTTTCGGTTTCACACGGCACTGTTGTGAATCATTGAGAAGATTTAGCTGTTTTTGCTGTTTCTGCTTAAACTAGAAACTTCAAACTAAGGAATAAGTTGTGACAAAAATGTACACATTGAAGGGTTATTTTTGACTCCTATAATGGAGGCAAGTAATTTTTTAGTTAGAGAATGGTGCGTGTGTGGTTTTGATTCAGAGAAAGGTGTGAAAACACGCCAGTGGGTCAGTCCTGTGGTTGGAAAATGATCAAACTGTGATGTGTGCAAATCATGCTTGCAAATGTGTGCACAGAGGTGCAAACAAACACCCTTGTGTTCTTATTTATAATGTATAACATATTATGTGTGTGTGTGTGTGTATATATATATATATATATATATACACACGCACACACACTCACACTTACTACAGGTGGATTAGGTAAATATGCACTGTACATGTGTTTTGTAAAACTATTTCTTGTCTAAATAAAATGTCTTATATTGATCCAAATTAATATATCTCATATTTAATTATAACACATTATAAAATATGGTTAATGCAGTTTTATTTTATTCCGATTATGTCAGTGAAGACGTTCAATGTTTCTCCGCTGATGTTCACCACAGCAGTTCTCAGGCTGTACTGAGCAGCTTCTTCCTCTCAGCCACTCTACAGTAAATGATGTTATACCCTGTGGCCTCTGACTGGAACTCTGTTTAGTATCTTCTCCTTATATAGACAAATGATGATTCTATTTAAGCATGACTCTGTGATTTGAGGTAGTACTTGCTACCACATTCTTTATCAGTCATAGCCCACAGTCCTCATCAGTCAAGGCAAGCATATTGGTATTTTATTGTCACTATTCTTTTATCACATTCTGTTTGTGATGTTGCAATCGCTTGTGGACGTTTGTGGTGAACGTGGCTCAAATGGTCTCTTGATTTCAGACTGAAAGATCAATCAGTTAGCTGAGACCTCTGATGTGGTAAAATGGCTTTATTTCTAAACTCTTATGTTTTATACATTAATTATTTCTGGGGTTCAAGTGCTTTACATGAAAAAATAATAATAGGGTATTTAAAATGGGCCTTTATATTTCTTATATTTAAAAAAAATGGCAGATATTATTTAATCTGTCTGTTGTACCACAGTGTTTGACTGTTATTTAATATAGTAACATTCCCATCATCCAAATATGCCTAATTCCCTATAGTACACAAAACACAGTACATATAGGTCAGATGTACAGTATTTCGAAAACAACATTCATTATTTCTGTACCTTTTAAACTTGTTGAGGTGAATTTCCCAGAACAACATACATTGTGTATTTAAAAATACTTTGCACCAATAAGCAATCTTTCCAACCACAACACTGAGGAGCTCCCTTCCAACTCTTTGATCATACCCAACCTTTTCAGCCAAGATACATTTTCAAGAGACAATATTCACAGCTCTTTCCATCACATAGGTGTTATTTTCTTTACTATCTGCTAGCATCGCTACACAGAAGGTTGCTATTCAAAATGACATATAGGCTCTCTAAAAAGATTTTATTTAGTATTCATTTCTTTATTTATTTCTGAAGGGACCATGTGATCCACATACATAGAAGTGATGATAAATGTAAATCGCATATCAGTATTTACCAGAGAAATCCCCTAAATAAGAAATGAATGTGACAGATGATCAAAACATTGAACCGACATTAAAAGTGGCATTAAAGATCTAACAGTAAATGTTCAACTGATATATGATTAGCATTTCATTATTTATTTAGCATTAGCATTACCAGAAGAAGACAAAATAAAACACTTCACTTCATTGCATTGTTTTTCTATTATGTATGTGTTTTGTGAATTCAGTGCAAAATTTCTAAGGGCATTAGCTCTACTACTTCCTTTGTTTATATATGTACTTATGTATGTATGTCTTCATGTGTTTATGTACACACATACGCACGCGCGCACACACACTTAGAATCATGTAAAGTTGTTCTTTAGCATAGGGAAGTGTAGGCCTATATAAAGGCAAACCTCTTTGTGTTTCTCTCTTTCAGCCACACTATCAAGGAGGGACATGAAACCTGTCTGATGATTTATATGGCACAACCCCATGATCTTTAATGATGCCTGTAAGTATACAGTTTTGAAACAGAGTTTTGTTTGTTAGAGGGTTTGCTAGAGTAACTTTTTAGTATATCAAGCTGCCACTGGACCACAGTAATGGATGTTTTGAAGTTTGGTAACAGTGTCCTAAAAGTATATTGTTATTGTTGTTGTTATTATTATTATTATTATTGTTATTGTTATTATTATTATTATTTATACATCTGGATATGTGTTCTCTCACTCTTTTATTTCAGCCTCTTTGTAGCCAGCTCTACAAAATGCTTAATTTTTTCATCCTAATGGTTAACATTTCAAAGTGTAAGTAACTATATTTTGTTACACTTAGACTAAATTCGTACTTGTTTTTACTTTGCTAAATTATTGTTCTTAAAAGCAAGCATAACTATGTATCCTCTCACCTGTTCCTATCTGCTGATTTCATTCAGGCAGCTCAGATAATGCAGACATTGTGGCTCAGAATCATCTGAAGATTGTTCAAGCTGGAGACAGTGTTAACTTTGCCTGTATTTTTCCAAAAGTGCCAATAACTAGTGCTGTTTGGGTCAAACAAAGAGTTGGAGAGAAGCCCCTTTCAAATGCTTCATCATATCAAGGTTTACCTGGCACATTTGAAAATGACTTTGACCAACATAAGCGCTTTTTTATTGTAAAAGATGATAGGAGTTTTAATTTGAGCATCACAAACACAGAAGAATCGGACACTGCAACATACTATTGCGTTAAACATTTTTTAAGTTTACTTTTGGAGACGGAACTGATCTTATTGTAAAAGGTAAGATGAACATTCACAAGCTTTATTACATGTTTCATGAAAAATGAGAGGAGCTCTGATGTGAACTCTACTGCACACAAATGTATCTACAACCTGCCCAAGAGGAACCTCAGTCTCTCTGATGCTGGGATTTACTACTGCGCTGTGGCCGCATGTGGAGAGATACTGTTAGGAGATGCAAGAAAAGTCGACTTACCCAGTGCCTATTTAAGTTTCAATGAAAATAATTTCCTGAGATGGCTCCGATATATTTTTTAAAATACGTGTTGTGTATTTGCATTACTACAGACAAATGCTTCCAGACACACTGGACTACAGCCGCATTGATTATAGTAATTTTATCTGTGATCGTGATTATCATTATGGGTGCACAGTTATACAAGTATCGGCAAAAAGGTATGCATTATTTCATGTTAACATACCAATTTTAAGTTTTAATATGGTGTTCAATATCAGTGAAACTATAACATGTGCAAATTCATATTGTTCCTTCAAGATGGGATGCATAACACTCAGCATGGTCAGTTGATGGTAAGCTAAATACTTTTTTTCCTTGATATTATGTAATACAAATATCTGTTCAATGAATTTAATCACTGTTACCAACTGAAATATTACAATGAATTATGTGTTCTTATGAAATCCATCAGGATGAATGTTTCATAACTACTGTTCTATGGCAGGCTGACGACGCAGATGCTTTGAATTATGCAGCTTTGAGACTTCAACAAAAGCCCTCAACCTCTAGAAGACCCAGAGAAAGAAAATCACAAGACAATTCAATATATACACATGTGAGATATCAATACATTTAATTGCAATTGAAAAGTATTCAGAAGTTTCTATTTGGAAGCCCTAAAATTTAGAAGTTAAAGTTGTTAGAATCCAAGACCACCAGATTTAAATGAGAAATAAGTATAGGTGTGTATGTATATATATAGATATATATATATATATATATATATATATTCAGTTTAACATACTTTACCTCTAATGGCGCTTTTCCACTGCGTGGTACGACTCGGCTCGGTACGGCACGGTTCGGCTCGGCACGGTTTGCGTTTCCACTGCAGTTCAGTACCGCTTTACAGTGGGCGGGATTACTTAGCAGACTTTAAGTATACCAGTTTAGTATACTAAAAGTACAATTGCAGGACATTATATTAAGTACATAAATATGAAAATGTATTTGTAGTATACTTAACATGAAATAAATGTATTTCAAATACATTTAAGTATATTTATTTTTCATTAGAGGAAATTCATCACAAATATCACTTCTTTTTTAATATTCATAAATATGTTTGTTTTGTCACTCAGGAATATAATTTTTCATAAAATAAGCATAACTACATACAATTACGTATAATAATTCCCCTTCATTCAGCATGGCTCTCTATTTATTCATTATTGATAAATATTATATTATTTTTATAAACATTTTAATATTCTGCTTTTCATGCGAATTAGTCCTGATGTATTTGTTTGTTTAACATTTGTTTATATCAATACCATCAGGTCTTCCAAATTCCAGAAAAATATGGAGATAGTATTTACCATTTTGGTCACAAAGGGGTTTGGGAGGTCCCTCAGACACCTGTTCACCTCTCTCTCTCCCCCTCACATTTTTCATGAGTTGCTTGGCATGCTGGTAGCCTCAAGCTTATTATTGATTCCAATAATTGATTACTTTAATTTGCAATATTATTTTATATGCCCACTGCTAAGGGAAAAATAAAGCCTCTTTATTCAAAATCATTCAAAATAATTTACTTTTCACACTGATTAGAAACATGCACACTGAAGACATC
The DNA here is from genome assembly GCF_001515605.1 of Sinocyclocheilus anshuiensis. Taxonomy (NCBI): domain Eukaryota; kingdom Metazoa; phylum Chordata; class Actinopteri; order Cypriniformes; family Cyprinidae; genus Sinocyclocheilus; species Sinocyclocheilus anshuiensis. Next base: position 479,233 of record NW_015549711.1, read on the forward strand.
TGCTGGTCAAATGCGTGTTATTGCAAATGGAAAGGCTCAATGCTTACTGCCATTTTTGCCACATTTGTATAAAAGGACAATCTGCAATATCCTTAAAACACATTTCTAAATCTTTGAATATGTAACATATATTAATGTGATTATAATTATTTTATGCATTTTTGTTGTTTCAAATACAGTTTGTGATCATACTAATCCAATATTTATTTAATGTATGTTCTTCCAGTCCATTTATGGTTTCATAGCATAGTTTCTATGGATTTTTTTTTTGTTTTTTTAGTTCATTGACTGTCACTGTGTGACTTTTTGCTAAGGGGCATTTAGTTTATTTTGAGCCAGTCGCCTGAAGCTAAATGTCATGGAAGCATTTCACAGAATTCACATTTTCAGATATATGTAATGGATTAAATGTAGTATGTTCTTAGTAATTATATCTTTAAATTAAATAACCTTTTGTCAGTCTATGACTTGGCCAGGTCCATTTTGTGTATTTGAAGGATGGTTGCAGACAGTATAAGAGCCACACATGTTCTCAAGTTCATCAGCAGGCCCGGCCCCAGCTCTAAGGTGTAAAGTGAGCTCTCAAGATGTAAAAGTTGAGCCTGATAAGTATTGTTGCAGTATTGGTTTATACTAATTATTACAGTATATAAGACCATGAGTCAAAAAACCCTTTCGGTTTCACACGGCACTGTTGTGAATCATTGAGAAGATTTAGCTGTTTTTGCTGTTTCTGCTTAAACTAGAAACTTCAAACTAAGGAATAAGTTGTGACAAAAATGTACACATTGAAGGGTTATTTTTGACTCCTATAATGGAGGCAAGTAATTTTTTAGTTAGAGAATGGTGCGTGTGTGGTTTTGATTCAGAGAAAGGTGTGAAAACACGCCAGTGGGTCAGTCCTGTGGTTGGAAAATGATCAAACTGTGATGTGTGCAAATCATGCTTGCAAATGTGTGCACAGAGGTGCAAACAAACACCCTTGTGTTCTTATTTATAATGTATAACATATTATGTGTGTGTGTGTGTGTATATATATATATATATATATATACACACGCACACACACTCACACTTACTACAGGTGGATTAGGTAAATATGCACTGTACATGTGTTTTGTAAAACTATTTCTTGTCTAAATAAAATGTCTTATATTGATCCAAATTAATATATCTCATATTTAATTATAACACATTATAAAATATGGTTAATGCAGTTTTATTTTATTCCGATTATGTCAGTGAAGACGTTCAATGTTTCTCCGCTGATGTTCACCACAGCAGTTCTCAGGCTGTACTGAGCAGCTTCTTCCTCTCAGCCACTCTACAGTAAATGATGTTATACCCTGTGGCCTCTGACTGGAACTCTGTTTAGTATCTTCTCCTTATATAGACAAATGATGATTCTATTTAAGCATGACTCTGTGATTTGAGGTAGTACTTGCTACCACATTCTTTATCAGTCATAGCCCACAGTCCTCATCAGTCAAGGCAAGCATATTGGTATTTTATTGTCACTATTCTTTTATCACATTCTGTTTGTGATGTTGCAATCGCTTGTGGACGTTTGTGGTGAACGTGGCTCAAATGGTCTCTTGATTTCAGACTGAAAGATCAATCAGTTAGCTGAGACCTCTGATGTGGTAAAATGGCTTTATTTCTAAACTCTTATGTTTTATACATTAATTATTTCTGGGGTTCAAGTGCTTTACATGAAAAAATAATAATAGGGTATTTAAAATGGGCCTTTATATTTCTTATATTTAAAAAAAATGGCAGATATTATTTAATCTGTCTGTTGTACCACAGTGTTTGACTGTTATTTAATATAGTAACATTCCCATCATCCAAATATGCCTAATTCCCTATAGTACACAAAACACAGTACATATAGGTCAGATGTACAGTATTTCGAAAACAACATTCATTATTTCTGTACCTTTTAAACTTGTTGAGGTGAATTTCCCAGAACAACATACATTGTGTATTTAAAAATACTTTGCACCAATAAGCAATCTTTCCAACCACAACACTGAGGAGCTCCCTTCCAACTCTTTGATCATACCCAACCTTTTCAGCCAAGATACATTTTCAAGAGACAATATTCACAGCTCTTTCCATCACATAGGTGTTATTTTCTTTACTATCTGCTAGCATCGCTACACAGAAGGTTGCTATTCAAAATGACATATAGGCTCTCTAAAAAGATTTTATTTAGTATTCATTTCTTTATTTATTTCTGAAGGGACCATGTGATCCACATACATAGAAGTGATGATAAATGTAAATCGCATATCAGTATTTACCAGAGAAATCCCCTAAATAAGAAATGAATGTGACAGATGATCAAAACATTGAACCGACATTAAAAGTGGCATTAAAGATCTAACAGTAAATGTTCAACTGATATATGATTAGCATTTCATTATTTATTTAGCATTAGCATTACCAGAAGAAGACAAAATAAAACACTTCACTTCATTGCATTGTTTTTCTATTATGTATGTGTTTTGTGAATTCAGTGCAAAATTTCTAAGGGCATTAGCTCTACTACTTCCTTTGTTTATATATGTACTTATGTATGTATGTCTTCATGTGTTTATGTACACACATACGCACGCGCGCACACACACTTAGAATCATGTAAAGTTGTTCTTTAGCATAGGGAAGTGTAGGCCTATATAAAGGCAAACCTCTTTGTGTTTCTCTCTTTCAGCCACACTATCAAGGAGGGACATGAAACCTGTCTGATGATTTATATGGCACAACCCCATGATCTTTAATGATGCCTGTAAGTATACAGTTTTGAAACAGAGTTTTGTTTGTTAGAGGGTTTGCTAGAGTAACTTTTTAGTATATCAAGCTGCCACTGGACCACAGTAATGGATGTTTTGAAGTTTGGTAACAGTGTCCTAAAAGTATATTGTTATTGTTGTTGTTATTATTATTATTATTATTGTTATTGTTATTATTATTATTATTTATACATCTGGATATGTGTTCTCTCACTCTTTTATTTCAGCCTCTTTGTAGCCAGCTCTACAAAATGCTTAATTTTTTCATCCTAATGGTTAACATTTCAAAGTGTAAGTAACTATATTTTGTTACACTTAGACTAAATTCGTACTTGTTTTTACTTTGCTAAATTATTGTTCTTAAAAGCAAGCATAACTATGTATCCTCTCACCTGTTCCTATCTGCTGATTTCATTCAGGCAGCTCAGATAATGCAGACATTGTGGCTCAGAATCATCTGAAGATTGTTCAAGCTGGAGACAGTGTTAACTTTGCCTGTATTTTTCCAAAAGTGCCAATAACTAGTGCTGTTTGGGTCAAACAAAGAGTTGGAGAGAAGCCCCTTTCAAATGCTTCATCATATCAAGGTTTACCTGGCACATTTGAAAATGACTTTGACCAACATAAGCGCTTTTTTATTGTAAAAGATGATAGGAGTTTTAATTTGAGCATCACAAACACAGAAGAATCGGACACTGCAACATACTATTGCGTTAAACATTTTTTAAGTTTACTTTTGGAGACGGAACTGATCTTATTGTAAAAGGTAAGATGAACATTCACAAGCTTTATTACATGTTTCATGAAAAATGAGAGGAGCTCTGATGTGAACTCTACTGCACACAAATGTATCTACAACCTGCCCAAGAGGAACCTCAGTCTCTCTGATGCTGGGATTTACTACTGCGCTGTGGCCGCATGTGGAGAGATACTGTTAGGAGATGCAAGAAAAGTCGACTTACCCAGTGCCTATTTAAGTTTCAATGAAAATAATTTCCTGAGATGGCTCCGATATATTTTTTAAAATACGTGTTGTGTATTTGCATTACTACAGACAAATGCTTCCAGACACACTGGACTACAGCCGCATTGATTATAGTAATTTTATCTGTGATCGTGATTATCATTATGGGTGCACAGTTATACAAGTATCGGCAAAAAGGTATGCATTATTTCATGTTAACATACCAATTTTAAGTTTTAATATGGTGTTCAATATCAGTGAAACTATAACATGTGCAAATTCATATTGTTCCTTCAAGATGGGATGCATAACACTCAGCATGGTCAGTTGATGGTAAGCTAAATACTTTTTTTCCTTGATATTATGTAATACAAATATCTGTTCAATGAATTTAATCACTGTTACCAACTGAAATATTACAATGAATTATGTGTTCTTATGAAATCCATCAGGATGAATGTTTCATAACTACTGTTCTATGGCAGGCTGACGACGCAGATGCTTTGAATTATGCAGCTTTGAGACTTCAACAAAAGCCCTCAACCTCTAGAAGACCCAGAGAAAGAAAATCACAAGACAATTCAATATATACACATGTGAGATATCAATACATTTAATTGCAATTGAAAAGTATTCAGAAGTTTCTATTTGGAAGCCCTAAAATTTAGAAGTTAAAGTTGTTAGAATCCAAGACCACCAGATTTAAATGAGAAATAAGTATAGGTGTGTATGTATATATATAGATATATATATATATATATATATATATATTCAGTTTAACATACTTTACCTCTAATGGCGCTTTTCCACTGCGTGGTACGACTCGGCTCGGTACGGCACGGTTCGGCTCGGCACGGTTTGCGTTTCCACTGCAGTTCAGTACCGCTTTAGAGTGGGCGCTATTATTCACATGTCATTATAGTTGCGCCGCCTCCACTACCACGACTCCTAAAAAAACTTTTTCATTCCGCATCGCCCCATCAAGCTCTCGCTGGATCCGCTCCTCTGCTATCAACGAGAGGAACGTCTGTACTTCC
>NW_015549711.1:484271-491798 GCF_001515605.1 Sinocyclocheilus anshuiensis
GAACCGTACCGAGCCGTACCATGCAGTGGAAAAGCGCCATAAGTGGTACACTAAGGAAAACCAAACACTGCACTGGCTAATGCAGTTGTTGGCGGGAAGAACATGTAGAAATAAGTATAGGTGTGTGTGTGTGTATATATATATAACACGCCTGTTAAGGTTAAATAACGACTCGCCAGAGGAGCTAACTTGCATTAAAGGGCAGCAGAACATACAAACGTGTTTCTCGGTTTAACTAAGGTTTATTTAGACTAATATAGGTGACCTTAACTTACTCACCAGTCCATCTTAAAATATAGCAGTTTTGCATAAAACAGAAATAATATACTAACTTTTTGTCGCGTTAACGGTGCATTTCTCTTTTGTCCTTTTACGGCCACCTCCACCAAACAATCAAAAAAGAACTCCCTTGCCATTGGTCAATTTTTTCACGGGCAAGTTCACTACTGTAAATTGATTTACAGTAGTGAGGAAATTCAGTAGTGACCGTATATGTTCCCATAATCCTTTGCTGTTTACAATAAAATACTGTATACACATTTTACAGTATCTTACTGTACATATTACAGTAAAATACTGTTCAAATTACAAAAATCGGTTACAGTGTAGATACTGTATGATGGACAAAGGATGCATATTAACACCTCTGGTGGAAAAACAGTAAAACTACCCCGAGGCCATCAAAATAGTCTGCTGTGCAGTCGGCAGCAGCAAGAACCAGGTCGATATACTCTAGTCCTGATTTTTTTCCGCCTGTGCCCTTTCTCATTCACATTGAGACACCTCAATTTACAGTGTGGTACATGTTTAGTCCAACTACAAAATACAAGAACACAGAAAGTAAAAAAAATAAATAAAAAAAAAGATATTGTAAGGGTGAAGTTGTTCAGTGTACTTATAGACTTGTTAAGGCAGACTTCAGCAAAAACAAATTCAAAATTTCAAGTGCTTCATTCTAATAAATGGCTTTAGAACAATACAAAATTTCCCTAGTTTTAATACTGCTGTTTCCTTTTGCTAATGTTGCTGTGGATCAGAGGAATAAATCACTATTCCACAACACTATAAAATACTAACAATTTAATTGTTTACAAAAGATGGAGGAATTACTGAATTACATAAGCAAAGGTGTCTATAAATGAGTGAATAAATCAATGATTTATTTATCAGGCAGCTCATGTGATCTATACATTTTTAGTCGTTTTTTCTTACCTCCCACACTCATTCACAGCCCACAAACACCATTCTCAGCGGAAATGATTTTCACTGCTCTTTTCCATTACATGCACTGTTTTTCTTTCTTTTTTCTGACACTAATTATACAGTAAGTTCAACAACTGCTAAAAAATAGCAATTTAAAAAAAAAATAGGACATTTAGAAGATGCTTCAATACATAAACAGATAAATAGTTAGTCATACCTGATGTGACTAACTAACAGATATGAGTAATAATTAATAATAATGAACTGAGAGAAGACAGAATAATAATGCCAAATAATGAATGATGTAGAATTTCTTCTGTCAATTTATATCGTATTATTTGCTTCATACTTAAGTGGCCTCAAGGTCCAAATGCTTCATTTAGTTATTAACATGATGCACAGATTAAATATAATTCTGTGCATCATGTTATAATTCTAAACAAGGCAAGCACTTTTAGGGTTTCAAGGTCAAGGTTTTACACTGGTACCGGCCTCAGTTCTGGTCATACATTTCTGTTGTTGCATAACAGTGGTGCAGGATCCTCTAGCTGTGGTCAAAGAGTGAAAGCAGGAAGGAAGAAAAACATACACTTCAGTTATGTTCTCAGCCAACTGCTGTGTTAAAGTTTCCACATAACACCTTACAGAATTACAGTATTATTTGATATAGATACAACCTTTTCAGCTGAAAAGCAACAAACAAACATCTCTCTCCAATGTCATTATAATATATGCCATGCACATGTTTAAATAAATATTTCGATGAGTTAAAATTAAATTCATTTGTGTCAATAAATATTTTGTACGTTTCATTTGCATTCAGGTGTAAATGTGTCAGTCTGCTAGAAAACTTTAAATCTGCTGTTACTATGACTGTGAACATGCCATTAAGATGAACATTATGGTGAATCAGCCAATAGGATCATGTAAATTTTGTTTCGTACAGGGAGGTACAGTATATAAAGGTGAGTCTCTGTGTGTCTTTCTCTTTTGGGCTGTGTTGAGAAGGAAGATAGACCTGTCATAGGCTCTACATGAAAACCAACCTTGATCTTAAATGAAGTCTGTAAGTACAGATTTAAATCAGAGCCTGTTTTTGAATTTTTGTTTTGTTTATTTTCTGTTTTGTAAATCAGCTTTACAAAGCAACATTTTTAACACATATCCATGAATGACGTGTAGTCCTGCATTAAAACATTTGTTTAAAAAAATATTTCTAATCCACACAATGTAAAACTGTTGTCAGGTAAAAATTAGTAACATCTAAAATAAGTTGTTTTACTCAAAAATAAGTAAATAAAAATAAAACAAAATTAATGTAATTATTTACTATTGTTCTTTTTTCTAGATGATTCCCCCTAGAGGTTCTGAATCAACCGGTTTAGAACTATCTCCTAAAAATTATTAATAATTTTTTCATCTTTTTGCTTTACCTTTTAAAATGTATTTATATGCCTGTACTGCATAATAAAGCAATTCAATCAAGCAAGCAATGCTAAACATTTTCTCATCCATGACATTTCATTTTGAATTTGTCTAGGCAGCTCAGAAAATGTAGACACAGCGGTTCAGAATCATCTGAAGATTGTTCAAGCTGGAGACAATGTTACCTTCACCTGTATTTGTCCAAAAGAGTCAAGAGCCACTGTTGTTTGGGTCAAACAAAAAGCCGGAGAGAAACCCCATTCAATCGCTTCATCATATCAAGCTTTAGATTCCGTGTTTGAAAATGGCTTTGACAAACATAATCACTTTTTTGTAGAAAAAGATGATAGCAGTTTTAATCTGAGCATCACAAATGCAAAAGAATCAGACACGGCAACATTAAATTTATATATCAGTTCATATTTGAGGAAGCTACTGATCTCATTGTTAAAGGTTAGCAGAATGTTCATTTACATTTTACTGTGGCACATGTATTGTAGCACATTGTGTCTGGTTAAATTACCATCATGTCATTGTGGTTTATTTTCTTTCAGGCAGAGAACTGAACATGCAGTCTAACCATAAGACACCTGCCACAGATCCAGTGCATCCAGAAGACTCAGCAGTGGTGCTGCAGTGCACTGTCCTCACTCAGAGCTGTGCAGGAGAACACAACGTCTACTGGTTCATACGTGAATCTGGAGAATCTCATCCAGGAATAATATTCACTCAGGAGCGCAGGAACGCTCAATGTGAGAGGAGCTCTGATGTGAACTCTACTGCTCACAAATGTATCTACAACCTGCCCAAGAGGAACCTCAGTCTCTCTGATGCTGGGATTTACTACTGCGCTGTGGCCACATGTGGAGAGATACTGTTTGGAGATGCAAGAAAACCTGTCATGCCAGGTGTCCATTTAAGTTGCAAATGTTTCTGTCTGCTCACAGATTTGTTGCTAATTTCTTAATTACTTTAATTTTTAATTAAGGTTTTCAGGAACCTTGGAGTATAATTTCCCTGATTTTAGGAACTTTAAACTGTTTATCAGTGATTGTGATCATATTTCTGGGCACACAGCTGTATATGCAGCGACGAAAAGGTAGGAATTACTGCATACATTTTCTCTAATGTGTAAGAAAATTCACATCTTTCAGAGACAGTGCAGTTACGTGTACCAATTCTTATTGTTTTTCAAGATGGGACTCAGAATATTCAGATTGGTCACTTAATGGTAAGCAATTTAATATTTCATGTGCTTTTATACCATATGTTGCTTATGTTGCCTTTATAGGCAATATATCTGACTGAATGTATCATAATTGCTGTTTTAGGATGAAGACAGAGATGCTTTGAATTATGCTGCTTTGAGCTTTCAACAAAAGTCCAGCGCCCCTAGAAGACCCAGAGAAAAACATACAAGATAATTTAATATTTGGACATGAGAAATCTATACATTTTGCTAAAAATAATTTTTTTTTGTTGTTTACAAAAAGTGCTTTAATTGATAAAGATTACTGAAGTGCTATTAGAGTACTACAGTAGTAAAATATTTCAGTTTTTATACTTCAAAATTTCACATTTCAGTCAGTGTTTTACTTGCTGTTTCTAATTGATTATGAAATTTATTATACATTTCTGTCAGGACCACTATCGTCAAAGATGATTGACAATTAGCATACCGTTTGGATTGGCGGTATGGTTCTGTTCTGGGCAAGAATTCCCTGCGCATCCATGCAGCCTAGCATGGATGAGAGCAGGGAGAGCAGCGATAATCCCCCCAGGGTAAACAGATCCAATATAAATGTATTGCAGATATTGTTAAAGTTCAATCATTTTATGTACACATTTTAGAATTCGTCTGATTTAAAGGAGAATCAGAAGGCTGAATCCCGACTGACAGAGGAGGAGTTAACCTTAAACCAGGGGAGGGGATGGAGGAGGGTAATTAGCTATTGAGCAATGCGAAAACTGCTGATAATACTGAGGGACCTTATATATGAATGCTTAGATAGGTGTCGTATTCCCATATGTGAGAGTCAGCTGATGCGAGCTTGACTAACGTGACCTGCCAGAACTTACGCTACGCTTGAATTCTGAGCTAAAAATTGTTTCTGGACAAATTTTTTTTTAAATTATTCAATCAAAAGAAATATTATTATTAAATCAACAAATCCCATTTATTATATTAAAAATTATTCTATCAGATAAACTGAACTGTAATTTTAAGCGACCTTCATGGACCCCTGTTTGTTGGATTTCTGCATCAACACAGCATTTCAGTTTTAGATTAACTGATTCGTTGAAAATGTCTTAGGCTAAAAAGAGGTGGAGAAGTTGAAATACCTGTTCCGTGGTACTGAAATGTGACAATTGTGACCATTTTGGCATTAATTAATACGGTAGTTAGACTACAGTGTACTACTACTAACACATACTTATGATGTTTACTCATGACAACAACATTAATTAATGTCAATATACAGAATACTTCTCATGTGTCTAGCAATATTTTCACAGGAATATTAAACAATGTTTCAGAAATATGTTTATTGACCTATAGGTCGATACCCTTGTGGTCAATGAATCAAAAACAAAACAGATAATACATAAACTTTTTTGTAATGATTACAATAAATAAACAACTTTTGCACTGTGCAAATAGCGATAGATGCTATTTACACTGAGTGAAAATAGCATATTTTCTTAGCGACAGATGCTGTTTACATTACGTGCAAATAGCAATGGATTCTATTTAGACTAACTGAAAATAGCAATATTTTTAGTGACATGCTATTTACACTAAGTGCAGATAGCGATAGATTCTGTTTACACTATGTAAAAATAGCAGTATTTTTCAATAATAGTAGTTAGATGCTATTTACTTAGTGCAAATATTAGCAGATATCTGCACCTCGCTATTGCAGTACATTCTTAAACAGTATGTAATAACGGATTGAGTGTAAATTATCATTTTTATTAAAATCATTAAATGAATGCTAAAGCCCTCCCTACATATAAACCTAACTTTAACCGAAAACACTTGTGAGACATGTTATTTTAAACTTCAAATAACTTCAAATAAACTTAAATTAGTTCATTCATTAGTTCATCATCAGTTCAGTCATCAACTTCATTTTTATTGAAAATAAAAACCTTTGTGATGTGATATGTAATGTGAAAATGGAGAAAAATTAGTTCGGCAAAAGGCGAAGTCAAATTGTAGCTGTTACGCGATTTACCACCTACGCCAGCGGGGCTGTTATTTTTCGAGTCTTTTGCAATCTTTTCTAACCCTACCATATCTTGGTGGGCGGAGTTAGTGTAAATAGCCTCTGCCAACATGGCGGGCTATTTGCACTTAGTGTAAATAGACACTGTGTAAATTTAAATACATAATCAATCATATCTGGGATAGCATTAGTTTGCATAATTTTTAAATAGAGTTACAAAAAGTGATGCTGCACAATATTATCGATAAATGGCTCACAAGGCCCCTCTAGTGGAAACATATGGCAAATATCAAAAGATCATGAAAATATAAGGCTGTGAGGCCTGTACTACAATAAAATGAAGGCATTTGAAAATTCCACATTTATGCTAAAAACTTAAATGCCAATGTTAAAATTCTAACTTCATTCTAAAATTCTATGCTTACTGTCAGGTTTAAAGGGCACCTATTATGCAAAATTCACTTGTTCGAACATAAATGTTTGTTGGCAGTGTACACAGCCACCCTATAATGATAAAAATCCGTCAGCTCCTTTTTTTTTTAATCCCCATAATTCATAAGCAGTGTCTCTATGGCGTTATTTTAATGACAAATGTCAAGAGCGCATTATTGTATCTCTCCGCTCGCGCGCGGATTTCCTTTGCTCTAGCATAGCTCAAATACACGCTGCTCTCGCCCGGAGAGAGTGCACGCACTTAAAACGTGTCTCTTTACGTGATATTAAAAGTGGGGGGACACGTCCCCCGCGTCCCCCGTAATCTACGCCCCTGTTGTGCACTCGCAAATCTCTTTGTGCTCATGCGCTCGAAATTAATTCTTTTCGCACCTGAATTAAACGTTGTCAAAAGTTATTATGCACTTTTAAAAAGTAGTCTCAAAACAGATTTGTGCAGGGCCTTTCCTTGATTTTTTATTGTTCCTGACGCGCGCGCTCAGATACACAAAAGTTGTCAAAAGTTATCATTGTGCACTTTAAAAAAAATGTCTCAAAGCAGATTTGTTCACTAAAGGCCTTTCCTTGTTTTTTTTTTATTGTTGTATTTTTGTTTTAACATAAACTGGTTATTGTAGCTACTTTGTTTTACTATATCTCTTTTATGTTTGTATTTTGATCTTTTCTGCCAATGCACATACGCATCTCTTTGTAAAGTAGGCTACTTTGTATACACTGTTTTAAAAGGTGCTATATAATATAAATAAAGCTTAAACCAATCAGCCCTTCACAACTGACCGATGAAAATACTATGTGAAATCTAATTGGCTGAGTGAACTGAACCTGGAATTCTTTTGACAATCAAAGATGGATCTTTAATTTCTTTCCCGTTTAATAATATTTAGCAATGTTAATGAAATGTAGCCTTTAGAAATGGCTAGGAATTGGGTGCTTGGCTGATTAGTACATATAACCTCTGTCCAACTTGTTGGTCTCTGAGCAATTTATCTAAAAACAACATATTATAGCCTATGGCTCTAAAGACTTCATATAAAACATCAATGTTATGTCATAATATGTCAGATACCTCAACTGAATTTAAAATCATTGCAATAAATTCTCAGTTGGTATGATGACAATAATAAGTAACAACTCCTCAAATCAACATCAAATGCAAAAATAGATGTAAACGATGCAAGATATAATACTATAAATGCTCTAATAGCATCGCTGTTTG
>NW_015549711.1:491816-492440 GCF_001515605.1 Sinocyclocheilus anshuiensis
ATGAAAATACTACGTGAAATCTAATTGGCTGAGTGAACGGAACCTGGAATTCCTTTGACAATCAAAGATGGATCTTTAATTTCTTTCCAGTTTAATCATATTTAGCAATGTTAATGAAATGTAGCCTATAGAAATGGCTAGGAATTGGGTGCTTGGATGATATGTTCATATAACCTCTGTCCAACTGTTGGTCTCTGAGCAATTTATCTATAAACAACATATCTAAAGACTTCATATAAAACATCAATGTTATGTCATAATATGTCAGATACCTCAACTGAATTTAAAATCATTGCAATAAATTCTCAGTTGGTATGATGACAATAATAAGTAACAACTCCTCAAATCAACATCAAATGCAAAAATAGATGTAAACGATGCAAGATATAATACTATAAATGCTCTAATAGCATCGCTGTTTGGACATTTATTGGGAGTTTTTTTTTTTTAATCTAGTGTTTGTTTTCAGTTCTGAATTTTTTTTTTGTTTAGATTTTTTTTTCATGAAAATCCACTTAATATTAGCTACACATTCAATGGCACTCTCCTCTAAAACAGTGAATATACAGTTATATGACAGTTACATGTAATTACATTGTCTGCAAATGCATTAAACCCATAGAA
>NW_015549711.1:492643-494716 GCF_001515605.1 Sinocyclocheilus anshuiensis
GCGAGTGCACAGGGCACAGTTTGAGTGAGAGGAGAGACATGTTGTAAGTGCGCGCTCTCTCCGGGCGAGAGCAGCGTGTATCTGAGCGAGCACGTCCGGTTTTGTGCAAGAGCAAAAGAGATCCGCGCGCGAGCGGAGTGATTCGTGCAATTTCTACCGAATCATTGCAACATGCAATTTCTTTCCCAGCTGTTTAACTTCACAGACATAACCGACTGTGTTTTGTAACTTATGCGTGTTTTTAACATAAACTTGTGTGAAAGAGAACTTAGTTTAGTACTCACATGCCGTGTGACAGCCACTTTCTATATGCGTGCTTCGGATATGTGTGCTCAGAAAACCGTTTATCACAAGTTTAAACTAATATGGCTTTAAAACAGTGCAATAGACAAAATAATCAAAACCAAACAAATATTTTTAAGCAGTTACGAGCTGTAAAGGCACTTCCCTATTCTGGAAAAGGGGGCGGGGAGCAGCAGCTCATTTGCATTTAAAGAGACATGCACGAAAACAGCCTATTTCTGCTTCCACTCAAAATAGGCATTTTCAAATTATATAATAAATTTGGGGTATTTTGAGCTGAAACTTCACAGACAAATTCTGGGAACATCTGAGACTTATACTACATCTTGTAAAAAGGGGCATAATAGGTGCCCTTTAAGAGAGTTTTTTTAATGGTATGGACAAAGATATGTCCTATTTGACCACAACTAAAACCTGAAATATTTAAGGTTACTGCTTTTTCCATTCATTTTTATTTTATTGCTTGCATTTTCCTAAATAAACGTGTATATTTTATCTTTATATTATATTTCATGTTTATATTTTAACAAGGTTAATAATAACGCATGTTCATTTAAAGGGCACCTATTATGCCCTTTTTTTACAAGATGTAATATTGGTTTTGGGTGTCCCCAAAATGTGTCTGTGAAGTTTCAGCTCAAAATACACCCAAAGATCATTTATTACAACATCTGGAAAATGTCATTTTTGGGGGGTGTCTTAAAAAAAGAGCTGTTTTGGTGTGTATCACTTTAAATGCAAATGAGCTGCATATTCCCGCCCCTTCTCCAGAACAGGGCATGGTATACATCTCTCTGCTTTGCATACCTACAGAAATAAACAGCCGGTAGAAGTAACATGACTGAAAGCGAAGAGAACTGGTGTTCAGCCATGCATATGGGAAGCCAAATGCACTGAAAGTGGGACATAGATTTAAGTAGATTTTGAGGCGCTTTACCTTCAAAAATAGAAGTAATGTACTTCGTCCTCAGTGGCTCAGATGATGGGAGAAAATGAAAACTCTAATGTTCAATCTTACATCCAAACAGAGCACCGGGATTGCTTACAAGACATTGTTGACATTACAGCTGCTCCAGTGCGGAGAAAATGGAGGACAGCATACAACCACTGAGGGCGGAAACTACGGCAATGCAGGACTGCCAATCAGCCGCCGTGGGCGGGCCCTAAGCAATGTGATGTCACATTGCATAGAGAATCAAAACGGCAGGCCTAGTGAGACTGATTTGTTTTAATGGAGATTAAAAAATTAGGAGTGGGTGGATTTTTATCATTGTACACTAAAAAATGCTGGGTTATTTTTTTAACCCAAATGCTGGGTTCAGCCTGTTGGGTCATTTTATTGGGTTATTTTAACGCTGGGTTATTTTTTTCTACCTAACCGCTGGATTGAGCTTGTCTCCAGTGAAACTTCTCAACAACGCAGCTGCTGAGAGCACGGGCTTTTAAAGGGGTCATATGACGTTGCTAAAAAGAACATTATGTTGTGTATTTGGTGTAATGCAATTTGTTTATGTGGTCTAAGGTAAAAAATTGGCAAATTATAATTAAAAAACGTACTTGCAGGCTGTGAGTCAGAAGTGCCAGACTGTCCTGCAAAGTTGGAACTGCCCAACTTTATAGAAACAGCCTCTGTGCCACAGACGCATTAGGCTACTGGTTCAGGAAACAGTCCTCATCCATCCTCCATAAAATGAGCAGCACACATCTGAATATTTGGGTTGAACTGTTCTGGAACAGTGTTGTAAATACAACTTAACCACTGATTTCTAG
>NW_015549711.1:494953-499274 GCF_001515605.1 Sinocyclocheilus anshuiensis
AAATTTTAATTGCATCATATGACCCCTTTAAGTTCACAGGAGAGAGCAGTTCTCAGCGCTGCCGCCACTTTGGTGCACTCTTTCAGGGAAATAAAGGTTTGTACACATTTTATTTCATTTATAAAGTCTTTAATGTGGTGTAAATTATATTATTTTATGCCACGCAACATAAGGACGAGATGTCAGTCAGCTGCGTCAGCAGCTGTCATTTCGCGCTGTAAACGCCTTTGTCTTGCATAACATAAATTGATTTTATTTGTTATAATACTGAGTGTAATTTAAATTGATGTTAAAATATGTTCTCTAATCTCAGTACTGTTTGTTTTGGGGCAGGTTTTGGAGTCAGTCACGACATCTCGCAGCTACGAGTGAAATGCGAGGCCGCGGTCTAAAGTTCGCAGTTCCCCCGTGAACAGCAGCCCTTCACTGGCTTAGATTTCGGTGACACACCGGCACGAGTATTAGCACTATATTGGTAAAAAGCGATTGTAGAGAACGATTGAATACACTTAAATTAAAATGCTACTTCTAAATATGCCTTTTTTTTATTTCTAAAATGCTTGTTAAACGAGTTTAAATATATTTAATATTGTAAACTATGCTGTATTCACCCAAATAAATTCAATTTGTCTGGGTTGTTTTTAACCCAGCATTTTTTACAGTGTAGGGTGGTGGTGTTCACACACTGCCAACACACGTTTATGTCCAAACACCAAGTAAAAGTGGATTTTGCATAAGAGGTGCCCTTTAAATATACAGTATAGTAAAATGGATAATAACTTTGTGTCCTGTTAAATGCACGCATTGTAACTTGTAAGCCCAGCTGAGCACATAAGGTTTTTGTAATGTTAAAATAAACTTACTACAGGTGCATCTCAATAAATTAGAATGTCATGGAAAAGTTCATTTATTTCAGTAATTCAACTCAAATTGTGAGATGCACCTGTATTTATATGATGTTTTTGTCACCCAGCAGTAATCATCAAAAGGTAATTTAATCCTTTACTAATGCAAGGTAAAGTAATTACCATTTGAGAAAGGTGCATGTGTGGTTTTTGATTCAGAGAGAGGTGTGAAACACATCAGTGGGTCAGTCCTGTGGTTGGAAAATGTTTAAACCACACTGTGCACAATATGCATGCAAACGTACACGTACAGAAGTGCACAAAAACATCTGAGCCCACAAACTAAACATCTCAATGTAGTGGGTTATTTAATAAATAGGCAAATTCTTGCATGTAAACTAGTTACAGTGTGCCCTCTACATATACATATTTGGAGAATTCTTCAAAATCTTTTATATTACTCTTAACCACTTGAAAAAAATTGTACATATCTATCTATCTATAGTAATTTTCAATTGCGAATTTATAATGCTTCAGAATTTCAAAGTATTAAATGCTGACAGTTATGTCTAAAGTTAAATGTTTCTCCGCTGATGTTCACCACAGCAGTTCTCATTCTGTACTGAGCAGCTTCTTTCTGTCAGTCACTCTACAGGAAATTATGTACTTTGTTGTTTCTCTTCTGACTGGTGCTCTAGTTAGCGTCACATGTTTTTACATGGGCATATGCTGACTTTGTGGAGGAGTCTGTGCTTTGTGGTATTAATGGCTTAAACCCCAGTGTATTCCACTGCATAACTAGGGTTGTTTGGGCCCCAGTGCCAAAACACTTGATGGGGCTTCCACCACCTGCCAGCTTAAACAGAGGACGTGTACTATTCACAGTGTATTTTATGCTTACAGGTGCATCTCAATAAATTAGAATGTCATGGAAAAGTTCATTTATTTCAGCAATTCAACTCAAATTGTGAAACTCGTGTATTAAATAAATTCAATGCACACAGACTGAAGTAGTTTAAGTCTTTGGTTCTTTTAATTGTGATGATTTTGGCTCACATTTAACAAAAACCCACCAATTCATTATCTCAACAAATTAGAATATGGTGACATGCCAATCAGCTAATCAACTCAAAACACCTGCAAAGGTTTCCTGAGCCTTCAAAATGGTCTCTCAGTTTCATTCACTAGGCTACACAATCATGGGGAAGACTGCTGATCTGACAGTTGTCCAGAAGACAATCTTTGACAACCTTCACAAGGAGGGTAAGCCACAAACATTCATTGCCAAAGAAGCTGGCTGTTCACAGAGTGCTGTATCCAAGCATGTTAACAGAAAGTTGAGTAATTAATTTTTCCACGACATTCTAATTTATTGAGATGCACCTGTACTCTCTCAACCAAGTTTGTAGTCTCAAGGCACAAACTATGAAATATCTATGTATCTCCTTAGATCAAAGTTCCCCTAAAAGAATTATACAACATTAACCCAGTTATATCTTCATTTTTTAAAGCAAGCACAACCCGCATTTCATCCGGAAAGGTCCGCCAGCCGAGGAGCAATGGTGCTATATCTCGGCGCGCTGCCCACAAGACTATTGGTGCCAACCTCTATTGAGTTTCTAACAGAGAAATATTTATTAAAAAATGGATTGTGACCAACAGAAAATAGAAATATGTACAGTTTGTTGTATCCACATCAAGCTCTATCTTTTGATGGTGATCGTGTGATTTTTAAATACATTTCAAAAATAAAATAAAATGAAATACTAGTCTGTCTAATTTGTCTTAACAGAGGTCAAATGCCAGGACGTCAAGACAGCAAAGAAATATCATGTATATATGTATCACAATATAGCGGTGCTATTTCCTAATACATTCAAATTTTTAATTTAAAGGCACAATATGTCATTTTCGCTGCTGGAGGGTGCGTATTCAAAATAAACAAAGAGGCAAAGGCGTAGTTTGATGACGCCGTGACTGAGTGTGGAGTCATGGGAGTTGTCGTCTTCATCCCCACAGCCGATGCAATCCGACGGGACTCGGGCAGAAATCATGTTCATGGATAAGCTAATGATTTATTAACGTAGCAGAATGAAGCAGGGTGAGGCTGAAAGCCGTCAAAGCGAAACGAGGCCGCTGAACAAGCGTGACACACGGCTCGAAAGCAGCGGAGCTTTTATTATGCCACAGTCGCCCGCTTCTGCTCCTTCCGGTCGTGCGTATGTGGAAGAAAAAAAGCAGCGCTGTTTATCATACAAGATACATTTGAAAGTTTTGTTATTATGCTACTTTGTGCGGTCGTCACCGGTCTAATAAAACGCACAACATATTAAAGCGTCTTTGGTGTTTCCATGTTTTCTACAAAACAAAACCAGAAATCGAGGGGTTATGACATCATTGGCAGGCGACACAATGACACTATGGACACGGCCTGTGTCACTAGTTAAAATTGCTTATTTCTCTGGATTTAAACATTCCTCGAAACATTTGGGATAATATAAGTACACAAGTCAGCAAAATATATAACACTTATAGTGGTTTTTGGATATTTTAATAAAAAAAATTGTGCCTTTAATTCTAAGGAGTATATTTTAATCTATATTGGAAACTGACCCAAGCAAACAAGAGCCCCCTCTAGTGGAGTTAGAAAAACACTAACCAGTGGCCTGAAAAGTATTTTGTCTGAATTTTCATTTTAATTGTGAATTGCTTAGAGTCTGGAACAAAATCTGTTATTGGTAAATATCCTCAGACTTGTTCTTTTGTTTTGAAAGTTATGCTCTGCATCCCAATGTGCATACTATCCACCCTATCTGCCTTAAATAGTATTGAAAATTACTAATATCACATAGAATTTAGGATGGATCGTATGCACATTAGGACGCAGGCATAATCTTTAGTTCCTGTGCTTTCTATAATGTTAACATGGGTTAAATCACTATTCCCTCTTACACACCTGTTTTCTCTTGAATAAATCTGAAATTGAATCCAACCCCCCACCACCCCCCAAAAAACACTGTAATAAATAATTAAACTCACACTAACAAGTATGAGTAAAAGTAAAGGTGCTGACATGTTAAGACATTTAATGTATATACATATATATATATATATATATATATAATTTATTTCATTTTTTTGCTGCCCAGCTGCAAGCATTAAAAAAAAAAATTTTCTGCCAAAGGAAAGCAATGTTCAGTGGTTGGACATTTGAAAGTTGTTTCTGTGGTTTCGATTCAAAGTGTGGTGCAAAAAAACAGACAGAGGCCAGTCTTGTGGGTAGGAAACCATGTTGTGCATGTGTCATACATACATGTGCATGGAAAGAGACATATGCAAAGACCTTCATAAATCAGAATACTGAACAGTTGGATATGTTTATGAATTTAAAACACCTCTCTTTTGAAAGTAAACGTGTGTGTGTGTGTGTGTGTGTGTGTGAGAGAGAGAGAGAGAGAGAGAGAGAGAGAGAGAGA
>NW_015549711.1:500193-500670 GCF_001515605.1 Sinocyclocheilus anshuiensis
GTCTTTTTAACAAATACTCTGTAACACCCCTCAGTCAACAAACAGCTATGAGGGTCTATGGACCCTTCCCCCTAAATGCATCTAACACCTCAGAAAGGCAGAACAGGCCTCTGGTTCCATGGCAATCAATGCTAATATCACTGGTTTTATTGCCCAGTGGAATGCGGGCAGAGAAACTCACTAATTTTCCTCATAGGAAAGACACATAATGCCCAGAGATATAAGTAGTATCTGTAAGAGTAGTAATACCGTTAAAACCTTAACGATACCCATACCTAGGCGTGAATCTTGTCAGACCTTAAAGGCCTCACATCATTGACCCGCTTTCAGTCTGCGGTTCTGTTAGATTCTGAGAAGATGAGGATATGAGCTAGAACGCTTCTGCAACCTGCTAAGTTCGTGCCAGGCTTCGGCCTAGTCTTTCCACTTCAAGATCCTCTGACTCAAACTGGTTCTTTTTCATCAACCAACTTCAGC
>NW_015549711.1:500785-501946 GCF_001515605.1 Sinocyclocheilus anshuiensis
ACCAGGAAATTAACGTTCTTAGAATTGACAGACAGTTGACCCTGAGAGGTCAAGTAAATACTTACAGCGGATCTAAATATTTATAATTAATTATAACTAGTTATTATTAATTATTCATATTTCCCCTTTGAGCTGATTCGCTACAGTATATACATGCATTTATTTATATTATTTATTTATTATTATTTATTTTTTAAAATACATATCTGTTCTAGATAATGTAAACACTATGCCTTGGCAATACATTGTAATACAATACAAATATAAAAAGATTTTGTTAGGTCATGTCGTATGGCAGTGTAAAATTACTGATTATATTTTCTGCCAAAGTCACCACTGATAAGCTATTACTAGCTATAGTCATCACTGATAAGCTATTACTAAATATAATGTAGAAACTTTAATTTTCTGTAAAGCTGCTTTGTGATCGCACCATATAATCATTGCTGTTTATAGTGTTCACCGTCTGTTTGATTACATGACATTAACTGCTTGATTTTTACCGTACATTTCTGCCACATGGACATTAACTTGAGATAGTCACCACTGATAAGCTATCACTAAATATAATGTAGAAACTAAAATTTTCTGTAAAGCTGCTTTGCAGCGATTTGCATCGTGAAAAGCGCTATACAAATAAACATGAATTTAATTGAACTTAATCTGTCCTTGGTGCTGAAATTACAGATCTGTGCGCCATAAACTTCTGACTTGACTTTAAGGCCTAAAGAAAAGCACAAAGCACTGGTTCTCATGGTTAATTCATTAATGTATGAAATATATGAGGGAAAGAGAGACGTATTTTTAATAATAATTTTTAAATTAATAAAAATGTATCATGTCCACTGCTACTACACCCACAAAAGTGATCTGCAACATCATGCCTGCATGTTGAGTTATTTACACTGTCAAAGCGTAAGAGCACATCCGCGCACACATCGACCAGAGTTGCCAAGTCCGAATATTGTATGCGACCTTGGGCTTCTTTTTTTTTTGTAAAGTTGCGTGAAAAAATCCCGGGTCATGTGTTGCGGTTTTTTGGGCTTATTTAAAAAAATATGGTTGCTTGTTAGGGAAATCTGACAAAAATCCCGGGTCATGGGTTGAGGTTTTTTGGGCTTATTTAAAAAAATATGGTTGCTTGTTAGGGAAATCTGACAA
>NW_015549711.1:501956-507725 GCF_001515605.1 Sinocyclocheilus anshuiensis
ACACTCTGTCTGCTCACAGTTAATAGCCAACCAGTGCAATAATATAAGTGCTGCAGCTTAATTTGCCAAATGTTCTGCCCCCTCCTTCCACTCATTGGAGAAAAATCACGTTCAAAAAGAAGGCACGTGACGCTGTAATCCAAGTGACGATAGAAGTAGACGTAGAGGAGTGGGATGACTTTCATTTAGCCTAATATTTAATTTTTTTAAGTTTTTGTAATGAACTAATTATCACGGGCTGTAATAAAAAACAAGTAGACCTATACTAATACTAAGAGTATATACATTTGGTTGGACTGGCCTATATTTTAGTAGGCTATAAATATGTGGCTGTTACAGCTCCCCTTTGAAGCTCTTGTGTTCTTCTCCTTTTCCATCTCTCTAATCCTATTCTGCTCACAGGTAATTGGAGATGAGTTTTGTTCCCACTTTGTTGCAGTTTGCTGATATTTGTAAAATAACTTCTGTTTTTGCTTTTCAGATAAAAGAGAGTGGTTTCAGTTTAATATGCTGCAGGCTCATTTACTGGTAATACATAAGTGATAAATAATATTGTTGATAATAAATCATTAGAAATATTGGGCTTGTTTTTGAAGTTGTGGTTGCTTATTTATCTTGCAAAGGTTTGCAACAGTGACATCGACCAGAGCGAGAGTGCATCCATCAACGCGCTTCATTCGGCAGCGCTGCACGGGACTTCTTCGGGAAGAATGTCTCCAGAGAAGTGTGTTTTTGGATGTAAGGGAAAGATAACCTTGTTCAGCTTCCCAAAGAACGTCTCGGTTACGTATGTAACCCTCGTTCCCTGAAGGAGGGAACGGAGACATCACGTCGTGACCGATGAATTGGGATCTCGCTTCGAGAGACCAATCTACTTCGAGTGTAAACTAAACGAGCCAATGGACATTGGCATGCGATGATTGCATCCAGCTGCCGCTGATCACAGCATGAGCATAAAAAGGTAGCAGGTGCAACGCATACCAGGTTTTCGCTGAGGAGCCGAGCTGGTAACCCGGCCACTCAGCGGTGGTACAGCAGCCGTGGCGACGGAACGTGATGTCTCCGTTCCCTCCTTCAGGGAACGACGGTTACATATGTAAGCGAGACGTTCCCTTTCAGCTTTGGTAGGGATCCCAATTCGTCGGTCACAGCGTGACTTGTAGTGACCGACGAATTGGGATCCCTACCAAAGCGCCATGGATGCTGCCCCTTCCAGTGTCCTGTGCAAGCCTCCTGCACGCCCTTTTTGGCGTAGGCCAGGGCTCGCAACTAGAAGACCAGTCACCGTTGTCATAGAACTATCCACTCAGTGAGATTGGATAACACTGGGAAAACAT
Organism: Sinocyclocheilus anshuiensis; assembly: GCF_001515605.1. Lineage (NCBI taxonomy): Eukaryota > Metazoa > Chordata > Actinopteri > Cypriniformes > Cyprinidae > Sinocyclocheilus > Sinocyclocheilus anshuiensis. The sequence continues at coordinate 503,294 of NW_015549711.1, forward strand.
ACCCGTTCCACTTGGAACAGGAACATTGCGGAAGCCCCATCCTTCCCGAAGGAGGTTTCGGAAGCTTTTGAGGTGAGAACACAGGAGGATACCGGCTCCACACAAAGGCTATAGAATCTAGCGAACGTGTTGGGGTCACCCAGCCCGCAGCTCTACAAATATCTGTCAGCAAGGCACCACAAGCCAGCGCCCAGGAGAATGCAACACTTCTAGTAGAGTAAGCTCGCAACCTGAGCAAGCAGGGCACATCCTGTGCCTGATAAGCCAGGGTGATGGCATCCACTATCTGAACAGCTACAATGTCCAGCAAAACATCAGAATAATCGAAAACTGGTGAAATATCGGGTGGTGTGTACTTCTGAATGTCCAGCAATTCTCTGGTGAAACTGATTGCAGGGATATAACTAAAGACAGGACAAACTAACAAAAACATAAAAACAACTGCGGAGCACACCACGGAGGCAGCCATCAACATCGGCACCATCGCGAAGTATAGGTTCCACTTCAAGGTGTAAGCGTGTCTCGTAGACAGTGATCTCACCGAAGTGATGGTGTCAACTATGTCCTGGGGTACGTTACCTAGAACCTCCGTGTGCATGAAGTTTCCAGAGGTCTGGACATGGGTGCCACAGGGTGCCCCGTCTCTGAGTCAGTAGATCCCTCCTCAGAGGAATCTGCCAGGGAGGGGCTGTCACGAGGAGCATTAAATCTGGGAACCAGGTCCAAGTTGGCCAATACGGCGCCACAAGCAGGACCTGCTCCTCGTCCTCCCCAACCTTCCACAGCGTCTGTGCGAAAAGGCTCACAGGGAGAAACACATACTTGAGCAGGCCCCGCGGCCAGCTGTGTGCCAGTGAGTCCTTGCCGAGTGTTCCCTCGGTCAGGGAGTAGAACAACTGGCAGTGAGAGGTTTCTGGAGAGGCAAACAGGTCTACGTGAGCGGCTCCAAATCAGCTGGACCATCTGGGGATGGAGTCTCCATTCTCCTGGGAGCGCAGCTCATGACAGCTCGTCGCCCGCACGGTTGAGCAGACCCGGAATGTGAATTAGGGCTGGGACGATAAATCGATGCAGAATCTTTAGATTTTAACAGCAGATGGCTCTCTAATCTAGTTTTTATAATATAATTTCACCTCAGCTCAGAATGCTTTTATGATGCGAGATTAATGTAAACACAGCCCACTGTGAACACCCTTGTAATTCACTTCAAACTTTTCGAATTTTATGAATGATTATTTTAGGTTCAAGTGTGTGTAAGGATTTGGAAACAAGGAAAATCTCAGAATCGATGCTGAATCATTTCTCGATTCGCAATGCATCAATTTATTTTCCCAGCCCTAATGTGAATGGCACGAAGTGTCGGTTGATGTACGCAATGGTCGCTGTGTTGTCCGTTCGAACTAGCACGTGCTTGCCTAAGAAGCGCCCTTTGAGACGGTTCAAGGCAAGGCACACGGCTAACAACTCTAGGCAATTGATATGCCAGTGCAGCTGGGGGCCCGTCAGCAGCCCGGTGTGACTTGGACCTGGTGAGTGCCACGTTGCCACACCCACCTCGGGACTCGGCCATGGAGCCAGTGTTGAAGCAGTCTCATGTGAAGCAACCCCAGCAGCGTGACTGCTGCTACAGCTGCCATATGACCCAGGAGCCTCTGAAACTGTTTCAGTGGGACCGCCGTCCTGCTCTTGAATGTATTCAGGCAGTTCAACACCGTCTGAGCACATTCCTGCGTGAGGTGTGCTGTCTGTTCGACCGAATCCAACTCCATACCGAGAAAAGAGATCCACTGCGTCATGGAGAGTTTGCTCTTTTCCCAGTTGACCCGAAGGCCCATCCAGCTGAGGTGCGAGAGCACCAAGTCCCTGTGTTCGCACAACTGATCCTGAGACTGAACTAGTATGAGCCAGTCGTCGAGGTAGTTGAGAATGTGAACACTCTGCTCTCTTAGGGGAACAAGGGCTGCCTCCGCAACTTTCATGAAGACCCGGGGCAACAGGGACAGCCCGAAGGGCAGGACCTAGTACTGATATGCTCATCCTTCAAACACGAACTGCAGCAATGGTCTGTGGTGCGGAAGGATCGATACATGAAAGTATGCGTCCTTCAGGTCGATCGCAAACCAATCTCGGGGACGGATGCACCTGAAGATGCGTTTCTTCGTCAACATCTTGAACAGTAACCAGTGAAGGGCCCGGTTCAAGACATGCAGGTCCAAGATTGGTAGTAACCTACTGCCTTTCTTGGGTACAATGAAGTAGGGCCAGATTGAGACCACTCTCGTGCAGGTCCCTCAGTGCTTTAGCCTGAAAAACCTGCAGTAACGCCATAGCAAGTAAGGCGGAGGCAGCTTCTCCACAGGCCACATAAGCATCGCCGGACAGACCAGACGAGTACTTACAGACCCGGGAGGGGAGGCACGGTTTGCCCTGCCGGGTGGAGCCAATATTAGGACACAACTGCATCGCAACCAACCGCTCCACCAGGGGGAAAGGTGCCTTCCACGACCTGGTAAGTCCCCTCATGCACCTCCGGGAAGAATGGCATCGGGGTGGGGTGTTGAGAACCAGTGCGGGCCACCCCGAAGAACCAATCGTCCAACCTTGAGGGCTCGGGACACGGTGGGGGTTTCCACTCGAGCCCTACTCTCACGGCGGCCCGGGAAAGCATAACCGTCATTTATGGATCCGATTCAGGCATTGCTACAGCCCCGGAGGGCAGCAGCGCAGCCGAATCTGGTAACGACCAGGTAACGACCGCATCCAGAAACACACGGGGGATACATTGTCTGTAGCAAGATGCAACGTCGTCTTTACAAAGACGTAACGTCGAGTTTGCCAGACGCAAAATCGTCTTTAAAAAGATGAACCTGTGAATGCTCTTTTAGGAAAAAAGCTCTTTTAGCGTGCTGAAGCGCACAGGGAAGATGGCCGCCAGCATCACAAGCAGGGGGTAGTGCAGCCTGTGTGCAACCCACTCGACACGGGAAACCACCACCGCTGAAGCGTCGTACCGCCAACACCAAGAGCGCGCTGAGCTCGTTCAGTCTCTCAGTTGAGTAGTCAGGAGCAAAACGATGTGATCGCTCAGCTACAAAGCGAAAAGCTGGTATGCGTTGCACATGCTACCTTTTTATGCTCACGCTGTGATCAGCGGCAGCTGGATGCAATCATCAGATGCCAATGTCCATTGGCTCGTTTAGTTTACACTCGAAGTAGATTGGTCTCTCGAAGCGAGACCCAATTCGTCAGTCACGACATAATTTTCTGTATCAAAGGTAGGTCTAGATATTGACGGTAAAATAGAATTTGAAAAAAAATAAAGTCGCTAATAAATTTAATTCATTCTTTTCATTAATTGCTAATAGCCTAGTTGATAAGCTTCCTCTGTCCAAAGGAAATTATGGGATTGATTTTGTTAAGAGATTTTATTTAAAACAAGGGGTGTTGCCAAATAGTTTATCTTTTGCTAAAGTTAATGTAAATCAAATTACTAAAATGCTAGAAGAGCTTCAAGTGTCCAAGTCAACTGGGCTGGACGATATTCCAGCTAGATTCTTAAGAGATGCTGCAGATATTATAGCTCCAATTATTACATTTATTGTTAATCTTTCCTTGGAAAATGGTATATTTCCATCTGATATGAAGTTAGCTAAAATTATTCCGTTATTCAAACAAGGTAACAGATACGATCCTGGAAACTATCGTCCAATCTCCATTCTGAATGTGGCCTCAAAAATTTTAGAAAGAATTGTGTATAAACAGACGTATGAGTATTTAAGTAAGAGTAGTTTAATTTATGATTTTCAGTCAGGTTTTAGGAAATCTTATTCGACTGATACTTCTTTACCTTATTTAACAGATTTTATAAGAAGGCAGATTGATGAAGGTAAAATGTGTGGTATGGTACTTTTAGACCTCCAGAAAGCATTTGACACTGTGAATCATTCAATACTTTTAGACAAGTTAAGTGTCATGGGTTTTTCAAATAAAGTGATAGCCTGGTTGAATTCTTATTTAACTGGGAGAGTTCAGAGAGTAGAAATTGATGGGGTGTAACAGAGCTCCTTCATATTTTAATGTATTTTTCCTAGGGTACATGAGCAACATGGTTATAAAACTAGGCAAAGTGTCCTGGATATTACATTATGTCGTTTTAAAACTATGTATGGTCATAGGTCTTTTAGATATTCTGGGGCACTTTTGTGCAATAAGTTACCTCTGGACATTAAAGGTATTTCCAATATGGTTAGTTTTAGTTTAAAAGCTAAAAGTTGGTTCTTAAGTCAGTTGTTTTGTTGATGAATTTGCATTACGTACGTGGTTATTTGTGACTGTAAAGTTTTGTAAATCTGGAATTTTATTGTAATTTTTGTATTTACAGGTGCATCTCAATAAATTAGAATGTCGTGGAAAAGTTCATTTCAGTAATTCA
>NW_015549711.1:508157-509974 GCF_001515605.1 Sinocyclocheilus anshuiensis
TTTCCAAATGAAATACAAAACTTGCTCTCATCTGAAAAGAGGACTTTGGATCACTGGGCAACAGTCCAGTTCTTCTTCTCCTTAGCCCAGGTACGGCTGATGTTGTCTGTGGTTCAGGAGTTGCTTAACAAGAGGAATACGACAACTGTAGCCAAATTCCTTGATACGTCTGTGTGTGGTGGCTCTTGATGCCTTGACCCCAGCCTCAGTCCATTCCTTGTGAAGTTCACTCAAATTCTTGAATCGATTTTGCTTGACAATCCTCATAAGGCTGCGGTTCTCTCGGTTGGTTGTGCATCTTTTTCTTCCACACTTTTTCCTTCCACTCAACTTTCTGTTAACATGCTTGGATACAGCACTCTGTGAACAGCCAGCCAATGATTGTGAACAGCCAGGGTGTCAATGATTGTCTTCTGGACAACTGTCAGATCAGCAGTCTTCCCCATGATTGTGTAGCCTAGTGAACCAAACTGAGAGACCATTTTGAAGGCTCAGGAAACCTTTGCAGGTGTTTTGAGTTGATTAGCTGATTGGCATATCACCATATTCTAATTTGTTGAGATAGTGAATTGGTGGGTTTTTGTTAAATGTGAGCCAAAATCATCACAATTAAAACTTCAGTCTGTGTGCATTGAATTTATTTAATGCACGAGTTTCAGAATTTGAGTTGAATTACTGAAATAAATGAACTTTTCCACGACATTCTAATTTATTGAGATGCACCTGTATAATGCAGTGCCAGTGTACCTGTTACCGGGAGTGAAGTTTGTGCTTTACATCAAGGACCACAATGGAAATAAGTTTTGTTTTAAACTTTATTGTGTTATCCTTGACGAATAGAGTGTATTCACTACTTTTTTGTCAAAATAAACAAACAAATAACTTGTAGTGACCGACTGAAAGGGAACCCAGCGTTACATAAACAGTGGATGCAGTTTGTTTTGCAAGTGTGTTTGTTGATTAATATTTTATAAACAAGGCCCAGTTCAACACTGGATTTGCACATCGTTTGATACTGAAAGATGGAGTGGTCCCAGCGATAAAAGATCATAAAAGTCATGATTCTGAAAATTCTTATGATACAAAAGCAAATAATCAAGCATTAGCTGCATATGTATGTACAGATGCCAAACTTTATGTATACCTTTAGTTTTAATATAGGCAGTTTATCAGATGTCAGCTATGTATAGTACATAACCCTTTTTTTTGTTAATGAAAGGATAGCTGGGTTTTAACATGTGGTTTTGATGCAGCAAGAGGTGTGAAAATAGAAACAAGTCTCAGTGCAAACTATATAGTGACATACTCACTAACACTCAGGTCTGACCCATCTGCCAACTTTATAATGCAACTAACTTTATAATGCTAAAAATAGCATTTATTATATTCAGTTACAATGTACCTTTGGTCTGTGATTTTCAGTAAATCTGCTTTAAAACAATACAGAATGAATCAGGAAAAAGTGTGTAACTTGTAAATACAAATAGCAAAACAAATAACTGTTAATATTCTAATTCTAATTTTCTTTTTTCCACATTTATTTTAAATTTAGATATTGACTTCTTAAAGAAACAAAAGTGCAACATTGCAAACTTCATGACATGAGCTGATTGGCTGCTGTCACACAAGTGGTTTCAGCTCAATGCAAACCCAAGTGACCAATCAGCTCTTAAAGGACTGAATAAATAAGACAGAAGTGCATATGCGTCTTATTTGTCTGAAGACGAAATTGAAGGAGACATGGTATGGACAGTTTACTGATCTATCTCTATTAGTTGGAGTTAAACGGTTTTTTGGTGGAGTTGGGGGGGGGGGGG